>NC_045439.1:97843616-98102606 GCF_002776525.5 Piliocolobus tephrosceles | reverse complement strand
TTTATTTATTTATTTATTTATTTATTTATTTATTTATTTATTTATTTTTTTATTTTGCCATATTCAAAGTGCTTTTAAATGTGACTAATGTTAATTGAGCACCTAACTTAGGCCAGGAACTGTGTTTCAGAATTTTTATATGCAAATCTAATGTAGTCCTTAGGACAACCCTGAAGGTTGAAATTTCTTCCCAGGTGAGTGGATTCTCATCTGGGAGTTTAGGAAGGCTAAGTGACTTGCTCAGGAGTTGCTAATAAAATCTGCTATTTCCAAACACCTGTCATTTCTCCTATAAGAAGCCACTTGCCACGCCCTCTTCCTTGTCTGTTGAAGAGCTCCAGATAATAAGAGAAAAGCAGCAGGCATCAGTATTGACTAGGCCCACCACATCACACATCTCCAGAAGGCTTCCTCATGGATTAACAATGTGCAATTCTTCCACCTGTTGTGAACTTTCTTTACCCTAGAGCAGGGGTTAGCAAACTTTTTCTGTAAAGGGCTGAGTGTTAAATATGTTAAACTTTAGGGGCATTATAGTCTCTTTGGCAGCTGCTCAACTCTGCTGTTGTAGTGGAAGAGTAGCCATAGACAAGAGGGAAGTGAATGTGTGGCTGTGTTCCAATAAAACTTTATTTATAAAATCAGGCCATAAGCTGGATTTGGTCCAGGGGCCTGATCTGGCCTGGCTTCAGAGCAAAGGCCAGCTTGAGGTAGATGCCTACCAGGAAGGCACTGATAAGCAATTTTTCCTGAAAGCAAGGTCCTTCAGGATAATGTTAGTGTGAGAATGGAGACAGAGTGCAAACTGATTGCTGAAGAGCCAAGTGTGATTTGCAGACATAATTTGTTTGGTTTATACTATGTTTAAGATTTTTCAAATTAGCTGCTTACATTTAAAGATTGAGAGAAAGCACATTAAACACACTTGAAATTTCTGCATCTCATGAAAAATTGGAAGATCTTCTCGTGGGAGGATTCCCTCACTTTTCCTCATGGCAATCATTGGCTGGAGTTGAGTGGGGGCTGTCCCCATTAGGCAGGCAGTGCCTGAGCACTGCTGTTTACTACAAGTTCCATATGACCTGCATTCAAGTTACCTGCTATTTGAGTTTGTGACCCATGTTTTAAGGATACTTAGGTTTTAAAAATAAATGTTGTTATGTATATGTAAGATAGATGACATGATGCCATGAGATACATATAGATAGTAAAATGGTTACTATAGTAAAACAAATTAACATATCCATCAAGAATCTAAAAAAACAGAAGTGAAATATGCAGAGGTAGAGAATAAAACAGTAGTTACCAAGGGTGGAGGTGGGAGAGAAGGAAATGGGACGATGTGGTCAAAGGATACAAAGTAGCAGATGAGGACACTTATTTTGCAGATAAGCATTAAATCCCAACTTTAGGTGGGCCCTCAGCTATCCTTATAATTTTGTCTTATTGCTTTTTAATGCTAAAACTCCCATTCCTGGGCCAGGGAGGGGCTGATGATGCTGAAATAAGGTCCTCAATGGGATGGTTTTCTGGAACAGAGGGGAGAGGGAAAGGCCAGGGGTTGGTATAACTAACATCTTAGAGAGCTCCAAGGATGAAGAGCACAGAAGCCAAGTTCAAGCTCAAGAGAGGACCCTGAGCTGGAGATGGGAGACAATGAAGAGGGCAACACCTGATCAGATACAGGAGTGAGTGAGTAGTGAGCAGGATGGGGCCTGGCAGAGTGGGTCCAGGGGGCTTGCAGCAGTGGGGCTAGGCTGGGGTGGGTCTGTGAAGGGTTTCCATTTGCTAAAGCTAGGCAGCATGTGGGTAGACCAGCCTAATTCACAGACCAGGTTCCCATACCTTCATTCCCCCAAGACTTGGCTGCCTATCCCTGTGCTGGATTCTGTGTGTGTTTTGTGATACATTAATGAAAATGAAGCATCTTAACAGAGTGCCTGGTGTGATTTGATAAATGTGTTTGTTTTTTCATGTCAGCATTTCCCCATCTGTTCATCTTTCCTCTTTACCCAGTGGATTAGTCCGTTCTTGCATTTCTATAAAGAAACACCTGAAATGGGGTAATTTATAAAGAAGAGGTTTAATTGGCCCATGGTTCTTCAGGCTTTAGAGGAAGCATAGCAGCTCCTGGGGAGGCCTCAGGAAGCTTCCAATAATGACAGAAGGTGAAGGGAAAGCAGGCACCTCTCTCCTGGCCCGAGCAGAAGAGAGGGAAGGGGGAAGTGCCACACACTTCTAAACAACCAGTTCTCAGGAGAACTCACTCACTATTGTGACCAAGGGGGATGGTGCTAAACCATTAGGAACTGCCCCCATGATCCATTTACCTCCCACCGGGCCTTACCTCTAACACTGAGGATTACAATTGAACATGAGACTTGTGTGGGGACACAGATCCAAACCATATCACTCAACTTGCTTCTCAGGAAGAAGGGTGTCTCCTCCTTGCCTAAACTCAACTTTCTTCTTAAGCTCTTGTTTTTTTTTTTCTCTCCTACCCATATCTCCCTCTCTTTCTTGCCTCCATTTTGCTTCCAGACCTGCTCATGTCTCCCCCTCAAATCTAAAAATAAATAGAGCCAATCTCCCTCAACCCAAGAAAGTTCTTATGCTTCTGTGTGGCTGCTCCCATTTCCTTCACCCTCAAACATCTCAGAAGAAGAGTGAGTTCAGGCTCCCATGCCAGCATTACCCATGTGTTCACCAGCCCCCCTCATAATTGCTGTCTCACCACTGCTCTAGACCAGTTTTCCTGGGTACCTCTGCATGCCACAGTCATGATATTCACATCCAATGGCTATTCCACAGGTGACATTTTTGGTTATCAATACCTTAATAATTCAAATAATTTCAATTTGTTGAACCCTTTTGTCTTCCCACAGTGCTTTTACATATATGGTCTCATGAACTCCTCTTAATTCAAATAGTATAAATCTCATATGTTGATGAAGAAATGGGTGCTGTGAAAGACTAAGTGATGTGGTGGTTAGGTACCACCACTGGCTTACCTCCTGTGATCTCAGGTTTACTATCCTTCCCATTTCTTGTCCCTCTACAGTGGTTGCTCTGCTCTGTTCTTCTATTTCTCCTTTGGTGACTTCTGTGTCTCCATTGCCCAAGTCTCCTCCTCTTCCCAGGTTTTGTACTTAGACCATTCTCTGGATAGCCTCATCAGTTCCCATGGGTTCAATCATTGCCACGGTGATGGACTTTTAAATCTCTGCTCCATCACTGTGTGTCTTTGGTCCAGTTATTTACCCTCTTTCATATCAGATTATTTATTTGAAATATAAGCACATTGAGTAGTTGATATGCTTTTTACAGCTCCAACTTTAAATGAGATGAAGAATGTTAATTTTTAAACAAAGATCAATATGAAAGTATGAAATCTCATGAATAAGTTCAGCAAGGTTGTGGAATTAAGATCAATATAAAAAAATCAATTGTATTTCTATGTACTAGCAAGAAACAATCCAAAAATTAAGTAATTCAATGTACAATAGCACCAAAAGAGATAAAATACTTAAAAATAAATTTAACAAAAACTGTAAGACTTCTACACTGAAGACTACAAAGCATTGTGAAAATAAAGATATAAATCAATGAGACATTCAATACTCATGGATGAGAAGTTTAGCATTGTTATGATGGCACTATTGCCCAAATTGATCTACAATTCAACACAATACATATCAAAATACCAACTGGGCTTTCTTTTGTAGAAATTGACAAGCTGATTCTGAAATTCATATGAAATTGCTTGAGACCCAGAGTAGCCAAAATCTTGAAAAAGAACAAAGTTAGAAAACTCATACTTCCTGATTTCAAAACTTATTCAATAATGAAAACAGTGTGGTAGTGGCATAAAGATAGCTATATAGACCAATGGAATAGAATGTATAGTCCAGAAATATACCCATAAATCTATGGCCATTGATTTTTTACAAGGCTGCCAAAAAGAATTTAATGGAGAAAGAGTAGTCTTATCAACAGATAGTATTGAGACAACTAGATATCCACATGCAAAAAGAATGAACTTGGACTCATTACCTTAAATAATACATAAAAATTAACTCCAAATGGATAAAATAAAGTAAGAGCTAAAGCTATCTCTTGGAAGAAAACAGTAAATATTTTTTTAAAATTATACTTTATATTCTAAGGTACATGTGCACAACGGCACAACGTGCAGGTTTGTTACACAGTTTGTGCCATGTTGGTTTGCTGCACCCATTAACTTGTCACTTACATTAGTTATTTCTCCTAATGCTATCCCTCCCCCTGTCCATCACCCCATGACAGGCCCCAGGGTGTAATGTTCCCCACCCTGTGTCCAAGTGTTCTCACTGTTCAGTTCTCGCCTATGAGTGAGAACATGCAGTGTTTGCTTTTCTGTCCTTGTACAGTTTGCTCAGAATGATGGTTTCCAGCTGTATCCATGTCCCTGCAAAGGACATGAACTCTTCCTTTTTTATGGCTGCATAGTATTCCATGGTGTATAGGTGCCACATTTTCTTAATCCAGTCTATCACTGATGGACATTTGGGTTGATTCCAAGTCTTTGCTATTGTGAATAGTGTCACAATAAACATGTGTGCATATGTCTTTGTAGTAGCATGCTTTATAATCCTTTGGGTATATACCCAGTAATGGGATTTCTTGGTCAAATGGTATTTCTAGCTCTAGATCCTTGAGGAATTGCCATACTGTCTTCCACAATGGTTGAACTAGTTTACACTCCCACCAGCAGTGTAAAAGAGTTCCTCTTTCTCCACATCCTCTCCAGCACCTGTTGTTTCCTGACTTTTTAATAACTGCCATTCTAACTGGCGTAAGATGGTATCTCGTTGTGGTTTTGATTTGCATTTCTCTAATGACCAGTGATGATGAGCATTTTTTCATGTGTCTGTTGGCTGCATACCTGTCCTCTTTTGAGAAGTGTCTGTTCATATCCTTTGCCCATTTTTTGATGTTTTTTTTTTTTTCTTCTAAATTTGTTTATGTTCTTTGTAGATTCTGGATATTAGCCTTTTGTGAGATGGGTAGATTATAAAAATTTTCTCTCATTCTGTAGGTTGCCTGTTCACTCTGATGGTAGTTTCTTTTGCTGTGCAGAAACTCTTTAGTTTAATTAGATCCCATTTGTCTATTTTGACTTTTGTTGCCATTGCTTTTGGTGTTTTAGTCATGAAGTCCTTGCCTATGCCTATGTCCTGAATGGTATTGCCTAGGTTTTCTTCTAAGGTTTTTATGGTTTTAGGCCTAACATTTAAGTCTTTAATCCATCTTGAATTAATTTTTGTATAAGGTGTAAGGAAAGGATGCAGTTTCAGCTTTCTACATATTGCCAGCCAGTTTTCCCAGTACCACTTATTAAATAGGGAATATCTTTCCCCATTTCTTGTTTTTGTCAGGTTTGTCAAAGATCAGATGGTTGTAGATGTGTGGTGTTATTTCTGAGGCCTCTGTTCTGTTCCATTGGTCTATATATCTATTTTGGTACCAGTATCATGCTGTTTTCGTTACTGTAGCCTTGTAGTATAGTTTGAAGTAGCTTGATGCCTCTAGCTTTGTTCTTTTTGCTTAGATTTGTCTTGGTAATGTGGGCTCTTTTTTAGTTCCATACGAACTTTAAAGTAGTTTTTTCCAATTCTGTGAAGAAAGTCATTGATAGCTTGATGGGGATGGCATTGACTCTATAAATTACCTTGGGCAGTATGGCCATTTTCATGATATTGATTCTTCCTATCCATGAGCATGGAATGTTCTTCCATTTGTTTGTGTCCTCTTTTATCTCGTTGAACAGTGGTTTGTAGTTCTCCTTGAAGAGTCCTTCACATCCCTTGTAAGTTGGATTCCTAGGTATTTTATTCTCTTTGTAGCAATTGTGAATGGGAGTTCACTCATGATTTGGCCCTCTGTTTGTTAATGGTGTATAGGAATGCTTGTGATTTTTATGCATTGATTCTGTATCCTGAGACTTTGCTGAAGTTGTTTATCAGCTTAAGGAGATTTTGGGCTGAGATGGTGGGGTTTTCTAAATATGCAATCATGTCATCTGCAAACAGGGACAATTTGACTTCTTCTTTTCCTAATTGAATACCCTTTCTTTCTTTCTCTTGCCTGATTGCCCTAGCCAGAACTTCCAACACTATGTTGAATAGGAGTGGTGAGAGAGGGCATCCCTGTCTTGTGCCAGTTTTCAAGGGGAATGCTTCCAGTTTTTGCCCATTCAGTATGATATTGGCTGTGGATTTGTCATAAATAGCTCTTATTATTTTGAGATATGTTCCATCAATACCTAGTTTATTGAGAGGAAAACAGTAAATCTTAATGACTTTGGGTTAGCAAGTGGTTTCTTAGTTATGACAGCGAAAGTACAAGCAATAGAAGAAAAAGTGGATAAATTGGACTTCATTAAATTTTAAAACTTTAGACTATTAAAAGTCCAAAGAATTGGATAAAATACTTGCAAACCACCTATCTGAAAACAGACATATCCAGAAAATGTATATAATGATAAAACTCAATAATAAAAAGTTAATCTATTAAAAATGGGAAAATGGTTTAAATAGACATTTCTCAAAAGAAGACACACAATTGGCCAGTAAGAACATTAAAAGATGCTTGGTATCATAAGTCACTAGTAAAATGCAAATCCAGACCACAGTTACATCCTACTTTACGTTCATTAGGATAGCTATAATAAAATAGACCACAACAAGTGTTGAAGATATGGAGAAATTGAAACTCTCATACATTGCTGGTGGGAATGTGGTGCAGCTTGTTTGGAAAACAGTTTGGCAGTTTTTTGAAAAGTGAAGCGTGGATCTACAATATGACCCAGTAATTCAACTCAAGTAATTCAAGATAGAGAAATGAAAACCCAGTTCTATACCTACACGTAAGTATGTATGAATGTTTCTAGCAGCATTTTTCATTATGCCCTAATACCCAAATGTCCATTTACTAAAAAATGGATAAACAACATGTGGTATAGCTATTCAATGAACTAATATTTGTCAATAAGAAGTAATTCAGTTCTGATACATGCTACACTATGAATAAACCTGGAAAACATCATGCTAAGTCAAAGAAGTCAGTCACGAAATACCACACCTTGTATAATTCCATTTACAAGTAATGGTCAGAATAGGAAAATCTAGTACAGATAGATTAGTAGTTGCCTTGGGACTGGATTGGTTGTGATGGAAATGAGAATGACTGCTAATGGGATTTCTTTTGGGTGCTGAACATACTCTAAGCTCAAATTGTCATGGTTGTACAGCTCTGAATATACTAAAAACCATTGACTTGTACACTTTAAGTAGAACTATAATATGTGAGTTATATCACTGAAACTGTTTAAAAATCAATATGTAAGGATTATGATGATTAATACCATTATTCAAAAATTATTCTGGTGTGTCTGTGGTTTTCAGAGTTGCACGTAGCTTTTGCTAAGACAGTGGTTTACTTGGGAATCATTTCTGCTCTTAACCAAGAATTCAAGATGACTGTAGTGTTCTAGAATGAAAGACACCTCTGTGTGAATCATCACTCTGCTACTATCCAAGCGTGTGACATTGGACAATTTTTTGAACCTTTCTAAATCTCAATTTCTCTACTTCTCACAGACAAGGATAGCAATACTGTCTGAGCAATGCTAAACAACACATGTACTTAGAAGCATTTAACATAGAGCCTGGAACATATACCTGCCCAATAATTGTTATTTTCATCTCTTGTTTCCGAAAAGCATCTCCAGCTTGTCTGAAGCAGGCAGACAGCATTGTGAGGGGTTGTATGGGCAAAGTTATCTGTGGAGTATAGAAGCCTCTGGCATAGGCCAAACTTCTTTCTATGGGATATGTTTGGAGATTTACAGATAGACACAACACAAATATATGTAATTTCCATATATAATACACACAGTATCAAGGTTGATGAAAGAATCACATTAGTAAGCTATGAGCTTTATCAATGGGTTACTTATTCTATGAAGGAGTAATTAAATGGACATCATAGGGTGGTGTTTAGAAGCTGAAACTTTTCTTCGCAGAAGGCTTTGAAGGTTAGGACAACCGGATTTCCCCAGGAGGAGTGGTGAGGTGGATGAAATAATTGCCTGGGGTTTTCTTCCTGACTTTGCTCAATCAATAACATAATGTAGTCTGAAAGGAGCTATGTTAACCCTGTAGCTCAGTTTTTCTTTCTGCTAACTGGGAGTTGAAGTTCTTCCTTCTGCGAGAAGACTGTTGTAAAACACTCTGACCTGTGTGGAAAGAGGACCTCAAATTGGAAACAAGGTTTCATTAGCAACATTATTGTTTTCCATCCCTAATTTCTGTAATTTGGTGGCACTGTGTAATTATAGCATAAAGACATAATTATTTAGGCCTTGCCTGGCAAGTCACATGGGTATTCTGTTTAGATATAAGTAGGATATTTTTGCATAATAACCCACAGAAATCTGCATTAAATTGCTGTGGCCGACTTGCATCTTGTCATGCGCCTCTGTTCAGCCTGGGCTGTCTGGCAAAGACTATTTCTCAGCACCTGTACTCCTACTACTAGGGTGCCTGGGTTTCATGACCACATGGCTATAGTGGGAAGTGGGATCTACTGTAGTCACAGTCGTCAGAGTGAGCACTGTAGCCATGGGCTTCCGTTAGTGGGACCCTGGGGCTGGGAGCTCTCTGTGCCTTCACACGTTCAACAAATACATACCAGGCATCTACTATGAGCTAGATACTGTGGTGCTGGGAATACATCACTGAATATAAAAGAGTAATCAAAAACCACTCTTCATGTGTTTGTGTTGGGGGGTGATGATATAGATAAGACACAAAATATTAAAAAAAAAACGCGTTAGATGGCAATAAGTGCTATGGAGAAAAATAGGAAAGAAATTCTGGGTGCGGTAGCTCATGCCTATAATCCCAGCACTTTGGGAGGCCAAAGTGGGTGGATCACCTGAGGTTATGAGTTGGAGACCAGTCTGGCCAACATGGTAAAATCCCGTCTCTACTAAAATTACAAAAATGAGCTGGGCATGGTGGCAGGTTCCTGTAATCCCAGCTACTCAGGAGGCTGAGGCAGGAGAATCTGCCTGAATCCAACAGGCAAAGGTTACAGTGAACTGGTATTGCACCATTGCACTACAGCCTGGCTGACAACAGCAAAACTGTCTCCAAAGCAAACAAACAAAACAAAAAATAAATAAATATGAGGAAATATTATGAAAAACATCACATTTGACTAAAGAGCTGAAGAGATGAGGCGGTCACCCAGGCAAATCTGACGAAAGAACATTCTAAACAGAGGGTCTGGAAATGAGGAGACCCTGGGTAGGAGTGTGCTGGAGACCAGTGTGGCTCTGTGGAAGAGAGCAAGGGGAATTGTGGTGAGAGTTGAGGTCAGAGAATGATGGGGGTGGGATTTAGGATTGTGGGGCTTGGTAAACTATGAGCCACAGGCCAACTCTAACTTGTCACTTGTTTTTATGAATAAAGTCTTATTGGCACACATCATGCTCATTTGTTTATAAATCATGTATGGCTACTGTAGCTACAGTGGTGAGGTAGGTAGTTGCAACAGAGACTGTATGCTTTGCACAGCTTAAAATATTTGCTATCTGGCCCTTTACAGAAAAGGTTTCCTGGTCCCTGGGATAGGGTATTAGTGGCGTCATTTCCTAACTTCTCCATGTCCAACCATATATTTGGGACACAAAGGTGAAAGAGTATATGCCCTCAAGGCGCCAACAGTAGAGTGGGGTGACAGGCAATTGAAACACAGTTCCATGCTCTCATGCATTGTTCTGGGGTTGCAGAACAGGACAGCCAATTTTGAAAACTGTTTCTCAGTACTTAGTGAAGCAAAACATATTGATGTATTATGATCCAACATTTCTACTCCTGAGTTTATACCCAACAGAAATGAGTGCTTATGTCTTCTAAAAGGCATACATAGGAAGTTTCATGGAAACTGAATTCATAATAGCCTCAAAATGGAAATAAACTTAAACATCTATCAATATTTGAAAGGATAGATAAATTATGGTGTGTTAATATAATGAAATACTATATAGCAATGAAAAATGACTGCTACATCCATACATTCATGAATTTGAGTGTCAAATGAAGAATTTAGACATTAAAGAACACATATTGCATGAGTTCGTGGATATGAAGTTCAAAAACAGGCAAAACTGATCTATTCAGATAGAAGTCAGAAGAGTTATTCTCTTTGATTTTCTAACTGGGAGAGGCACAAGGCAGACTTTTGGGAGTTTCAAAAGTTATATCTTGATCTGGGGGTAGATATATCACTGTATACACAGTCAGATATACATGGATCGTTACACTTAGGATTTGTGCACTCTACTACATATAAATTATGCCTCAGTAAGAAACGAAAATGCATATTCACTACCATGAAAGCTTGTATAAAATTCTATGACAATGTGGGAAAATCGGACTAAATGCATGGGAGAGGCTGGAATGATTCATATTGGAGCCAAATTTTGAGGTTAAGAAATTGTTTTTCCAGGGCAGACCAGAGTGAAAAAAAGTCCTTCAGGGAAGAAAAGCATATGAAAAATCTGAAAAACAAGGCTTATTTGGGGAATTCTAGGAGAGTAATGCTATTAATCAAATACAGCACATTCTCCTTTCCTCCTGCTTCCTATTCCGCTTTCATTTTGTTTGTATGTATTTTGTTTTCATTTCATTCAGTTATACCTTTTAACATAAAAAGTTATATTTGGTTCCTTTTGTAATTTTATGAAAATATTCCTATACCATCAGTCTCTCCCTTTCACAGTGTACAATCCAGTGATTTTCAGTAAATTCATAAGATTGTACTATCACCACCACTCTAATTCCAGAATAATTTCATCACATCAAAAACAAACTCTTATCATGAGGACTCACCAGCAACCAATTCTCCCCTCCCTTAGTCTTTGGTAACCACTAATCTTTCCACTTCTATAGATTTGTCTATATTAGACATTTAATATAAATTGAATTATACATTATCTGACCTTTTACATTGGGCTTCTTTCACTTAGCACAATATTTTCAAGCTTCATACATGTTATAGCATGATTGAGTAACATTTTATTATATAGATGTACTACATTTCATTTAGCCACTTGTCAGCTGACGGACATTGGGCTGTTTCCACTTTTGTAATCTATGACCATTTTTGTACATGTTTCTTTGTGGGACTGTATTTCAAATTTTCTTTGGCATGTAGCTAGGAGTAGAATTGTTGAGCAATATGGTAACTGTATGTTTAACTTTTTGAGAAACTGCCAAACTGCTTCCAGAGTGGATACATCCTTTGTATTTCCACCAGCAATGTATGAGGGTTCCAACTTCTCAACATCTTCACTAAGACTTGTTATTGTCTTTTTTATTATAGTAATCCTTGTGAATGTGAAGTAGGTTCTCATTGTGATTTTGATTTGCATTTCCTTAATAACTAATGATGGTGATAATAATTGGTCATGCTTATCTGTGTATCTTCTTCAAAGAAATATTTCTTTCATGTCCTTTGCCCATTTTTAAAAAACTGGCTATTTATTTCTTTATTGTTGAATTTTAGAGTTCTTTATATATTCTAGATACTAAATATCAGATATGTGATTTTAAAATATTTCTCGTATTCTTTGAGTTTTTTTTTCACTTAATATTTTATTTGATGCACAAACGTTTAATTTTGATGAAGTTCAATTTCTCTGTTTTTTTTCTTTTGGTGCATGTTGCTTTTGGTGTCAGATGCAAGAAGCCATTTTCTAACCCAGCATCACAAAGATTTATGGTTATGTTTTCTTCTAAGAGTTTTATAGTTGTAGTTCTTACTTTTAAGCCTTTTATTAACTTTTAGTTAGTTTTTTTATATACAGTAAGACTGCAGGTGGCCCAAGTTCATATTTTGCATGTGGATATCCTGTTGTCTCAACACCATTTCTTGAAAAGGCTATTGTGATCAGGCACAGTGGCTCATGTACATAATCCCTCACCTTAGTAGGCCAAGGTGGGAGGATTGCTTGAAGCTAGGAGTTCAAGACCGGTCTGGGCAACATAGTAAGACCCCATATCTACTTTTTTTTTTTTTTTTTTTTTTAGCAGGGTTTGATGGTGCATGCTTGTAGTCCCAGCTACTCAGTAGCATGAGACAAGAGGATCATTCAAACCCAGGAATTTGAGGTGGCAGTGAGCCATGATTGCACCACTGGATTCCAGCCTGGGTGATAGAGCAAGACCCAGTCTCAAAATTATACACACACACACACACACACACACATATACATACACACACACACACACATTTATATCTATATACATATTTATATATTAAAAATATATGAATAAATATATAAATATATAAAAATATATACATATGGAATGTGTCATCCAACTTTGCTCTTTCCAAGATTGTTTTGGTTATTCTGAAACCCTTGAATGCCCATATTATTTTTAGAATCAGCTTACTAATTTCTATTAAAGCCAGTGGGAGATTTTGATAGAGATTACATTTATCTCTAAATCTATTTAGGCTTAATTGTCATCTTAACAATATTAGGACTTCCAATCCATGAACATGAGATGTATTCTCATTTATGCAGATCTTCATTAATTTTTTTCAACAATGTTTTTCTAGATATCAGTGTACATGTATTGCACTTCTTTTATTGAATTATTCCTGTTATTTGGTAATATTGCGAATTTGAATTATTTTCTTTTGTTTCAGATTGTTCATTGCCAGTATATAAAAATTCACTGGACTTTTGTGTTCATCTTGTGCCCAATATATATTATTGGTTTTTGCAATAATATATATTTGCAATAACAATATTTGCAACCCTTTAGTATTTCTTTTTAAGTCAGATCTGCTAGCAAGAAATTATCAGTTTTTGTTTATCCAGAAATGTCTTATTTTATCTTTCATTTTGGCGCAGTTTTGTGACAATTTTCTGAGAACAGGCTTTGAAAGAACCACATCCGCTTTTGCTCCCCTCACTGGATGCCAGAATAGTGGTTTTCATTGTGAATCTATCTGATCAGTTATTTTTCAAGATGAATACAGAGCTGGAGAATGGGCAGAGGGAATAGGACAAGTTAAAATGCCACAGAGATTACTGTTCTTATAAGATTCTGCCAATTTTCTTGCATAAGTGATCCCCGGATTTCTGCAAACTTTTGGCTAACTTCCGCAGTTCTGAAAAAGTTCATTGTTTTTCAAGTTTTTGCGTTTTCTCATTGCTTTTATGAAGGAGGGAATTTTCAGAGGGCCTTAATGTGCAATTTTTTATATTCCTCAACTTTCTTGAATGTGTTTGTGGCAGGAAAACTGAAATGTGCCAAAGAAACCTGATGGTCTAGTTAGAGAAAGTATGTGTGCAACTATTATAGAGCAATGAAGAATGCTTTAGTAGTCTCCTAGTCAATTTGTTGTCCAAGGACCAGTAGCATTGATAATAGTGGGAGCTTATAAGAAATGAAGAGTCTCAGATCCCTCCCAGACCTGCTGAAATTTAATATTTCAACAAGATCCTTAGATGATTCACATGCACATTAAAGTTTGAGATACACTAGTGTCATGTACTTCTAAGCAATGCCAGCTGCTGCTACCCACAACCCCTCTACCCTAGTCTAGTAGTGTAGCACAACACCTTTATTTCTCACTCACACTGTAGCCAATGTGGGCGGGTGGAGACTCTCTTCCATCTGGTGACACAGGAATCCAGGTTCTCGTAACTTTGTGACAGTACCGTTTAAACACATAGCTTCCAAGTTTTCCACCCAGAAGATAGAGATGGAGCTAGCAGACTGTCTCTTAAATGTCTCAGTCAAGCAGTGACACAGAAAACTTCTGCTCAGGGTCCATTTGCATGAACTAGTCATACAGCTTCAGTCTATCTGTAAGTGGCTGCAGAATGTGGAGATGGAAACCTGGATTACTTGCTAAGCACTATCTCTGCCACTCTCCTTCACAGAGACATGATCAAACAGAGATGTTTAGAGGAAGGAAGTCCATTTTTAGGGAAATCGTAGATATGTTTACAAAGAAAGTATAACTTTGGTTTGGGGCTTAGAAGGTGCACTAAGTTTAAATGTTAAACAAGCAGAGGAAGGTGGTTATTAGAAGAAAGGAGAGTTAGTTTAATACACAGTATTCTAGGAAAAAGAACTGGCCATCAAATTTCAGTCAGAGAGAAATACGTGGTGGAGATATTTCAGAAAATCTCCTGTTCTCATTTGTAAACTTGAGTGAAAATTTTGCAGTACAGCCTTTTTGAGAGTTTGATTTGCATAGATTTGATGACTTGGAAGTGTGAATTCTGAAACTGTTTGCCATGATCAATTTACAGACATAATAAAAGTGAACATACATCCTTACTCATCTGCACAGGGAGGGGCAGTGAGACACAAAGTAATGAATGTAACACTGGGCATTTGAAGGTTACAGTTCTAACCCCAGTTCTGTTAGACATCCACTGTGCAATTTTGAGCCCGACCTATAATTCTGCTGAGCCTTATCAGAAGTTGACACATACTAGTGGTTCTCAACCCTGGCTGCACATTAGAATCATCCATGACACATTCAAAAATGAGCAGACTAGGGGAAACACTCCAGGATGGGACCAAGCCACCTGTATAGAAGCTGGATTAAGCATCCCTAGTCTGTCCCAGTGGTCCTCAAACTTTAATGTGCATGTAGATCACAGAAGGCTTTTATTAAAATGGAAATTCTGAGTCTGTGGGCCTGAGATGTGACCTGAGAGTCTGCACTTCTAATAAGCTCCTAGGTAATGCTGATACTGCTAGACCCAGATCCCCTCAGGCCTAGATAATCTGAAATCATTCGTCAATTTCAGTCAAAAGGCTGTTTCTTTTTTTTCTTTCTTTCTTTTTTTTTTTTCCAACTTAATCAAATTGGCCAGTGATTTTAGCATGGTCTAAAAGCAGGCTGGGCAGACTCAGGCAGAGAAACCTCTGGAGGGAGAAGGAAAATGTTTATACTCCAAGGCTAATCCATTGCTCACTCCGAGGCATCAACAAGAGGTATGAGTGGGCATTGCTCATCTCTCATGTCAACACTGCCCATACAGCAAGGGCAGGCAACGCCGCCTCTGGAGACACTAGACAGACTGATCAAGGATCAGAAGGAGCGAGAGTTAGGTCATGAATCATGCAAGCTGTGCTGTGCTACTGGCAAACAAGGCAGGGAGGAAGGGTGAGACTGGAGACTCACATCCAGTTGGCACCCAGGAATCCAGCCAGTGGCTTTCTCACGCACTATGCCACTTAATTCTTTATAAAAATCCCCAAGGCTGATATTATTAACCTCATTTTCTAGATTAGAAAATTGTGACTCAGAGAAGGTAAATCGCTTGTCAGCTAAGAAAACATCTGTGTGACACCCAAGCCCACCCTCTTTCCATTACAGCAAACTAAAGAGTGTCTTCTGTTTTAAGTCATGTTGATGGTGGGTAGGGGAACTGGGGTGCTATGTCCCTCATTTATGGTCCCTCATCATGGCCTGGATGGTAGTGTTGTTCATGTAGTGTTTCTTTCTAATATTTTCCAACATTTATAGTTTATCTACAGATAAAAAGACAAGAAATGATCTATAAATGGAAGCTGTGGAAAAGGAAGCAGTTCAAAAATGGTTGTGAGTTGTTTTCCTGGCTGTCACCATCCTCTGAAATTTACCATTATCAAGGACAGAAAAAGCAAAGATATATAATGCAACACAATTTTGATACATTACACAATATATATTTTCTTCTATTCCTTGGCCCTACTCCATTCCAACTAGGCTTTGCTGAGTGGGATTTCCAAGTAGGATAAGCTAATTCTGTTCTTCAGGGCATTTGCATCCTTTATTCTCTCAGATACTACTGTAGTTCCTTCTCTCACCTTTCCATCTGAGCACTGATGCTACCACTTCAGAAAACACTTTTCTGACCAGCCTATCTGAAATAGCCTTCCCCATACCAGCCACCCCATAATTCTCAATCCTCCAACCTCTTTTTCTTTTTTATAGAGTTCATGACTACTTGATCTTATACATTATGTATTTTAAAAACCTGTTTCCTCACTGTCTCACCCATTTACCAGAACAATAGTTTGCAAACTTACTCTGAAAGGACAAGATAAATATTTTAGTCTTTGCTGGCCATATGGTCTCTGTTGCAACAACTCAGGCCTGCTGTTGTAGCAGTCATAACAATATGGAAATGAATGGGTGTGGCTGTGTTCCACTAAAGCTGCATTTACAAAAACAGGCAGTAGGTTAAGCTTGGTCTGCAGGTCATCATTTGCTGACCCCTATCTAGAAAATAAGTCTCATGAGAACATTGTCTGTCTTGTCTCCCACAATATTTTCACTACTAAAAGTGCTTAGCAACTAGAGTGTTTAATTGATTTATTTTTGATTGAACAAAATCCATCACCCCAGGGAATGGGGATCACAGGAGAACATAGGTAACAATGTAAGTAAAGTAAATTATGAGCTTTTAAAACTGAGATCCCATGTGCTAACGACAGCGTGATATCTCTGCTACCATGTCCTGTCTTGACTATTACAAGGTGAATTTTAAAAGACACATAAGTAGTGGGGAAATAGAGCCAGACAGAAATACTGATGTGGATCTCTATAAAGGGACCCTGTCCCCTGCTCTTTCTGGGCTGAGCATGGCCAATAGCTGAAGGTTTTAAGTTGACAGAACCTGCAGAGAGCTTTGGAGATCTAAGAATAAGGGAGATGTCCCTCTCCATCTTATTTAGGCTTGGGGAGCAGGGGAATGCTGAACATAGCAAAAGAGAAACAAAGATGACTAATTGGATGATGTGACAAAAAATAAAAAAATAACAAACTAGTTGTCCTTACAATACTTGTGCCAATGTGGCAAGGGTCAAGGCTCAATGGGTCATCATGCATCTAAAAGCAGCTCAATCTTGATATACACCCTGAGTGGTCTTGAGGTTAGAATGAGGATGCTGTCTCAGAGACCAGCTTGAACCACTGATCTGAGTTCTGGAGGGACTGTGGCCTTCTTAGCTGATGCCAGCATAAAGTAGATCCCAATGCCATGATAGTATGAAAGGTCTGTTTCCTGGGATCATGATCTGTATAGTCACATAGCATTGATTCTTAGAGGTCCTAGTGGTTAGTTTAATGCTCTGCTATTGCTGTCCTGAAATTCTTAATAATTTTTGAACAAGGGGCCCAACAAATTATGCAGCTGTCCCTGGCTCTACATAAACACAATCAACTTAGACCAAAACCCAAGGAGAGAAGGAGAAGTTATTCTGTGACTGTCCCAAGAAAACTTGGAATGGACTCAGTTTACTCTAAATTGTCAAAGTATTTTCCAAGGAGCAGAATGGGATCTGGAAACAGATTCATTAGCTATAGAAAAATAAAACAATTTGACATTCTGCCAGTGTGTATTAGTGGGCCAAGATCTCTGGTTTCTACCGATGGGGAGAAAGAGGGCTACAGAGAGATGCTTAGATAGTTCCTAGCAGATTAGTTGAAATCCCTATTGAGTTTTAATTCTTTGTGAAAATATTAGGAAACTGTATTCTCAGTCTCTGAGAGACTTTTCCAGAATTATCTTGTGTTGGTGTGAGGCATCCGAGTCATTTTGGAACTCTGGGGAACTGCCTAGTTGTCATTCCTTGCATAGTCTTTGAGTGAAGCAAAATTTATATATACTGAAGAACTCTAAGCTTTAGGCCTAATATCAAAAATTGGTTTGTATTGAATAAGCAGACTATGTAGCACAAGCTGCCTCCCAAAAGAGAAAGGATGAGGCTAGTCTGGAGCCACTAGGAGAATGCTGGGATGGGGAGACATGACCAGTGGCAGGTAGCAGATCATTTGACATTGAGAGTAACTCTCATCCATGTCCATTTTGCATGAGATGGACTCACCACTCTAGATGACTGGAAATGGGCATAGCATAAAGTCAAGTCTTATAATTATGCCATTTTAAAGAGGTTATGTATTCCTAGGTCATGGAGTCTCAAATTTGCATAATAATTCAGCCATCAACTAATCTGGAGTATCAAAACAGCCTGACAAGGCTTTGTTTTCATCCAGATTTCTCTCCAGCACTATTGAAAGACTTATATGGAGGACTTTCCTGGAATCTTACATAGATTCTATACATTAGGGTTCTGGTTTGTGAAAACACTCTTTGCATCTAGAAGAGAGCATTTTGGAAAATGTTGATGTTTCTCCAGGCACAAGGGCAGTCTGTGGACCTGTACTGCCCTCCTATATCTAGGAACCTTGGATAGGCAAGGAAGGGCAGGTAGCATGTGTGATGGGCTACTGTCCACATTGAGTTCATGCAAATTAACTCTTGGAGGACTTGCAGTAAGTCCCTCGAAACAATCTGTCTAAAATACACATATGATCATGACGTGGCCCTGATGCTGAGTTTTGATGTCCCCCAGTTGTCTAATGGGTCACATGGAAAGTCCTCAGCTTGGCCACTAAGCTCCACCATGGTCTAACTCCTGCCTACCCTCCACTCTCCTTGCTGACTTTGCTGTTTCCTTCCTTCCTCTAAGCCTTTTCTTGTGCTGTTTCCTCTGCCTGAACTATCTTTTCCTCCTCTTTCGCTGGGTGATAACTTCTCCATTATTTTCTCCTCCAAAGTCCCACTAACCCATCCAAGCACAACTGCTACTTCCCTCATTTGCGCCAACATTGTATCTCATAAATACCTTTATTAATCGCCCATTCTCACTCTGCTGCCAGGATTGCAATCTGGGAGCTTCATCAGGGCAAGGACCAAGGAAGTTTTTCCCACGACCTGGCTTGATGCATGATAGGCTCTTAATAAATATTTGTTGAATGAATTAATGATCTCTTGTCAGACTGAGCTCTCAGAGGACACTGGACTATGCTTTTTTACTTGTATATTACCAACATCTTACACAGTGGCAATTAAGAAGAATGTAGTTATTGCTTGTTTATAGAATACATATGCCTTTAAAGGAGCACATCTTCCTTTTTGTAGTAGCAAAGGCTAGACATTCAGTAGAGTGTAGCCACTTTAGGCAGAAACGTGGAGGCAGCACAAGTGCCACCACCAGGCAGTCCCCTCAACCAACTTAAACCTAAGACCTTTTTGGCATCCTTTAATTGATCATCAGCCTTTGACTGCATAGACAGACATTTGTTATGAGGAAGGTAATCGTATATCCTGCTAGCCCGGGATAGCACTGGTTAATGCCTAGTGTCTTGGATTGTTATTTAATCCCCATTTATTCCTCAAAGTGTCCTAGTTTGGAAGATAAATTATATGGCCACCCTAGTTGTGTGTTAAGTGATATGCACATACGTTATAGGTATCAAGTTATTAATGTTTCCACAAAGTCCAAAATATGATACCACCTGATGAAGCTTGTAATGAGGTAAGAGAGAGAAGAAAAATGCTCACAAATTAAAATGCACTGAAGCATCACTAGGTGAGTAAATGAGGTTGTATATGACAGTGTCCATGTGTTTGTAAGCTCTAGAAAAAGCTTCAGTGAGAATGTGACACTGGGAAGAGCCCTGAAGAATGAAGAACAGACTCTACTTCCAACTACTGAAGTTCTTTTTACTTTTCCCGAAAGAACCTGGAGCAATCCTGTCTTGGTTCATGCTGGCATTTTCTCCTGCCCTGTTTTTCTGCCTTTGCTTGCAGTATCTTTACCTTCCAGAGTGTTTTTCCTACTTTGATGCATTTATCTCAGTGTGATTCATCTTTCATGACCCAGGTTGAACCCCAGAGTTCAGGGTTTCTCCCATTCATGGTGATTCCTGCATATTCCATTTGTGGACCTTAAAACCTATTTTAACTAGCTTGTCACTTACCATATGGTACCTTCTAGTTTTTTTTCCCATTTGTAATATCTTCCCTTAACTCCAGGAAAAAGTAAATCTTCTGGTGAGAATCAGAAAGGTTTGACTGGAGGAATAGAGACTAGAAGGCAGTAACCCTGGAATCACTGTGGCAGAGGGAGGAATAAGGGACTGAGTTCTAGAACCTGGTGTCAACTAAATATGAGAAGTTGCCTGTGAGAAAACACCTTCCCCCAGACCAGAGCAGAGTGAATAGTCCCTTACTGGCAACCTGGGGCATAGGGTCACGGACATATAGGGAGAAGCAAAAGAGCAGTGAGAAGTTCAAGAGTAGACTTTTGAGGTCACTGGAGGTGAGCAGCAGCTGAGCAAATGGCCCCAAGTGGTGGTTGGACCGCTTCCTGATGGTGACATGAGAAGGTACTGGCCTCTTCCAAGTCCTCCCTATCCACATTCTGCCAAGGTAGGGATGTCTGAGAATGGTAGACTATCCACAGTGCACAGGTGGAGCCTGTGGAAAGAGCAGATGGAAGATTTTTTAAGCTATTGGAAGATTTTGGGAACAGGGTATGGGTGTTTCCATGAGGACAAAGGATTCTTCAGGAGCCAAGAGATAATCAACAGATGACATCACAGTGATCTGGGAATGAGACACCACACAGGACAGAAAGAAACATTGCAAGAATATTCTCCTTGTTTTAATCCAGAGAAAGAACTTTTTGAGGAGATGAGGTACCAAACAATTGTCCTGAAAGAAATGAGTACCTTAATGCTAGTTCTAAGTTGGCAATAGGAACACACCTATTACATGCCTTTCTTTATTCTTTTCCTTTCTTCCTTCTTCCCTCCCTCCCTCCCTTCCTGCCATTTTTCACTTCATCAGTCACCCCCAAATTGAATGTAAGTCCTTAGAAGGGATTGGTGATATGCCATAATGAATTAGATCACCACATTATTTAGCCTGATGTCTTAACCGTAGTAAGTAGGTGCTCAATAAATATTTTCTTAATTAATGATTGGCTGGGAATGTTCGTGGAGAATATGAATGTGAACATTTCTTTATCAGTGTCACGCTTGAAACTTAAACATCAAATATTAGCAATGCTTTTGGCTCCTTGGTTATTTATTTTAGAAACACCATATTAAGGTCCATTTTGTGGGCACCAGCTTTTGATGACCATAGGATTCCATGCTCAGATATTTTGTTCTTAACATTTGTAATGTTTTTCCTTTTTTTTTTTTTTTTTCCTGAAGCTTGGGTAATGGTGGATACCGTAAGGAGAAAGCAAGCAAACGAACAGAAAGCAAGCAAACGAACAGACAGATGTGGGGTAGAAATCAGGTTCTGGAACCCAAATATCATTTTAACAGGTTAGAACACCAAGAGCAATGAAGGACGTTGAGCACAGCACAGCTTGATTAAGCAGAGCACAGAATCCATCAGGTGACACATGGACTCTCTGGGAAGGACCAAGATGGTCAGCCAAGGAAGCTAGAAGAAAAATAATGACATCAGAGAACAGTTATTTGTGAAAAGGCATTTTCTGAATCAGTAAGGGTCTCATTTTCCCTCAGCTTTACTCTGTGCATAAACTGGGGGACAGTGCAGTTCCTTCTGTTTGGAACTTCTTGACCACTTCCTCTTCCTGCTGCTAAGGCTTTCTTCTCTCACTGCCACCTGTTTCATGCTCTTCTTAGCTCAGCCCTTTTGAGGTCAGACACACGCTTAGACTTCAGAGAGCATGAATATACCAATGGCCTACCCTTCATTTCTTTCCTAACTTTGCAATGTATGGAATTTCACATGTAGAACAATGGTTGCCAAAGCTCGGGTGAGTTTTTCCACCTAAGAAAGAGCTTTTCAGCCGGGTGCAGTGGCTGGCTCACGCCTGTAATCCCAGCACTTTGGGATGCCGAGATGGGTGGATCATAAGGTCAGGAGATCAAGACCCCGGGCTAACAAAGTGAAACCCTGTCTCTACTAAAAATACAAAAAATTAGCCAGGTGTGGTGGCTGGTGTCTGTAGTCTCAGCCACTAGGGAGGCTGAGGCAGGAGAATGGTATGGACACAGGAGGCGCAGCTTGCAGTGAGCTAAGATAGTGCCACGGCACTCCAGCCTGGGCGACAGAGCAAGATTTCATCTCAAAACAACAAAACAAAAAAAGCTTTTCAAGGGATGGGCCTTGGCTCAGAATTCCTAGTGGACCAAAATACTGATTCTCTTAGTTCTAGGGAAGACTGGAGCCCCTAGGCTGTTCTCCAGGGGCATGTTGGGAAGCATTCATCTAAAGGTTTACCTTAGCAGCAGCAGCTTCAGGAAACCATATCCACGAAACTTGAGCTTTCTTCAAGAATGAAGAAGAAAAACACCAAGCAACCCTCTATTTTCAGAACCTCAGGAATCATCTGAGAAACACTGCTTGCTTAGGAGTCAGATTGACATTAGATAAATCATCAATTATCCTTCTGTCTATTTGTGAACTATTTATAACCTGCCTAAGTGGCCATGGTTTGCCTACTTCTATGCTTTTGGACTGGCTACTCTGTTTCCTAAAATGCCTTTGCCTCCAGGAATGACCTAGCAAATGCCTAACTCATCTTTCCACACCCAGCTCAAAATCACTTTCTTTGTGAAGCCTTTCATGATTTCCCCCAGCAAAGGTAGAATCTGCCTGTTGGGTTCTATCAAATTACTTTCTCAATTACTCTTTTAGTGCTTAATTAAATAATTTTAAAAATAATTACCACATGTCAGGAACTCTGTTAAGAACTGGGGAAAACAATAATGAAATGAGACAGACCTTGTGGCCAAGATTCTTTGAATCTGTCTCTGA
Organism: Piliocolobus tephrosceles; assembly: GCF_002776525.5. Taxonomy (NCBI): domain Eukaryota; kingdom Metazoa; phylum Chordata; class Mammalia; order Primates; family Cercopithecidae; genus Piliocolobus; species Piliocolobus tephrosceles. Next base: position 98,079,883 of record NC_045439.1, on the reverse strand, counting down.
TCACATTGGTGAGATCATACCTATTTATTTATTCCTTACATACCAGGAGCATGGTCTCTAGAGTCAGGCAGCCTAAGGTCATACCTGGCTCTGCAATTAACTATCTGTGGGACTGGGAACACTCCTGAAACTCTATGTACCTCACTTTCCTTATCTGTAAAATAGGCACATTAATAACACCTCATAGGTTGTTATGAAGAATAAATGAATTAATGTTTGCAAAGTGCTTAGAACACTGCTTAAAATTTAGCAGGCACTCTTAAATATTACTCATTTCACTAGGCTCTTCCCTCTGGGGTAGGTTCTTGATGTTATTTTTTGTGTGTCTCAAGCATTTGATGTAGTATTTAGCATACAGTAAATGCTTAATAAATATTTGTTGAATAAATGAGCCATTATATAACAGATTAGTTTTAAAAAGAAAAGGTTCTAATTCTTACATCTCTTCTAAGGCAGCAAATTCACTATTTGCTCCCTTAAGACATTCGGCTTGGATAGCCATGCATGAAAGCATGTTAAGCCTGGAGAATTTCCATCCACTCTGGGGGCTGCTATTGATTTTACCTACTGAAATATTTGACTCCATCATAAAATGAAAGATTATTCACAAACAAAAGAGGGAAACAGTCTTTAAATGTTTATATCTGCAATTCGCATGTGATTTAACATTTTCCCTTTTCCAGAGGAGTGAAAAATATCTCTGTTTTAGATGGGAGTAAAAAATGGCTCCAAATCGATTGGTTATTTGGTCTATAGTCATTTCAGAAGATGTATAGGAAACATAAAATAATTTTGTAAACTGATTTTGCTTGTAAACAGCAGAGGATCAGATTTCTTCCCTGGCTCAGTCAGAAACCAAGATTTTTTTCTAATGGGGTTTACTGTGATGGAATTTGTCAGTTAACTGGGTCAAACATTTAGAGTAAATCATCTTTTCACTCTGCCTAATGATTACAGTAGTCCTCCTTCATCCATGGTTTGTTTTGCTTTCCACAGTTTCAGTTACCTGTGGTCAATGGTGATTTGAAAATAGGTGAATACAGTACAGTAGGATATCTTGAGAGAGAAAGAAAGAACACATCTATATAACATATTGTGGTATATTGTTATAATTCTATTTTATTTTAGTTGTTAATCTTACTGTGCCTTATTTATAAATTAAACTTTATTATAGGTACACATATTTAGGAAAAAACATCATATATGTAGAGTTCGATACTATGGACAGCTTCAGGCATCCACTGGTGTTCTTGGAATGCATCTCCCATGAATAAGGGGGGACCACTTTCTTGAGTAAACTAAGTCAATTGTACTATTTTGGAATGGGAGGAGAATTGTGGTATGATGAGGGCAATGCTACACTTTGCAAGGACCTAGGAGCTCTCTTTTCAGTTTACTCGGTAATTTATCCCTACTGGGTTGAAAGTCTTTTGATAAGAGTATAAGCCTGTTACTCTTCCAAGTCTTGGGAAGGGCCTGGCTCTTCCCCAAGACTCACATAGAATGCAACATGAGAACTAACGTAGACTTATTGCTTCCTTTTCCCATGCTACCAGTTATTTAGCACCTATCATGTATCAGGTCTCTTATGTGCATGGTCTCACTTAGTCCCCATAACAGTGGCACATAATATTAAGAGTACTAACTATAGTCTCTGTGGCTTTTCACATTCATGCTTTATGTTCTCACATGTGTAATAGTTCAGTCATGTGTTTTGAGGGTGGCCTTCCACATAGTGATTCAGAGATCCAGTCTCCTTCCATCAAGTGGCTCTGGCCTTCTTTAGGACCTCAGAATGCTATACTGGATCCTCCTCATCCACTGGAAAACCAGAGAAGAGTGTAATGGAATGAACTGTGATATGGTTTGGTTCTGTGTTCCCACCCAAATCTCATTTAAATTGTAATCCCCAGTTCAAGATGAGGCTGGTGGGAGAGGTGAGTGGATCATGGTGGTTAAACCATTAGAGGTGGTTTCTAATGGTTTAGCAACATCCCCCCAGTGCTTTCTTGTGATAGAGTTCTCATGAGATCTGGTTGTTTAAAAGTATGCGGAACCATCCCCTTTGCTCTCTCTTTTTCCTGCTGGCCATGTGAATATATGCCTGCTTCCCCTTTGCCTTCCATCATGACTGTAAGTTTCCTGAGGACTCCCGAGAAGCAGAAGCCTGTGGAGCCCACAGAGCCATGAGCAGATTAAACGGTTTTTTTTTTGTTGTTGTTTTGTTTTTAGATGAAGTATCACTCTGTTGCCCAGGCTGGAGTGCAATGACACGATCTTGGCTCATTGCAACCTCTGCTCCTGGGTTCAAGCAATTCTTCTGCCTCAGCATCCTGAGTAGCTGGGACTACAGGAATGTGTCACCACACCGAGCTAATTTTTGTATTTTTTAGTAGAGATGAAGTTTCTTTATGTTGGCCAGGCTGGTCTTGAGCTCCTGACCTCAAGTGATCTGCCCACCTGGGCCTCCCAAAGTGCTGAGATTGCACACATGAGTCACTGCACCCGACCTAAACCTCTTTTCTTTATAAATTACCTAGTCTCAGGCATGTTTTTATAGCAGTGCCAGAACGAACTAATACAAATTGTGTCCCCCCAAAAGATATATTTAGGTCCCAACCCTGTGTACCTGTGACTGTAACCTCACATGAAAATAGGGTTCTTGCAAATATAATAAAGATACAGATTAAGATGAGGTCATATAAATTAGGATAGACCCTATATTCAATGACTGACACCTTTACATGGAGAGAGATTTGGAGAGACAGAGAACGCATAGGAAAGAAGGCCATGTGATGATAGAAGCAGAGATTGGAGTGATGCAGCTACAATCAAAGAACATGGGATTGTTGGAAGCCACTGAAAGCTAAGAGAGAGATTCTCCCTCAGAGCCTCCAGGAAGAGCCAACTCTGTTGACACCTTGATTTCAAACTTTGAGCCTCCATAGGTGTGAGAGAGTAGAGAGTAAGTGTCCATTTTACCACCTGATGTGTAGTAATTATCAATGACAGCCCTGGGAAGCTAATACAGAAAAGGATAGTGGGAAGAAGGCTTCATCACTAAATTCTTTCAGACCTGAAAGATGTTGCACCACTGCCTTCTGTTTGATTCCAAAGAAATCTGTCAGTTTTGTACTTTTGTACATAATGTGTATGTTCTCTGGTTGCTGTAAGATGTTCTTTTTATCACTGGTTTTAGGCTATTTGATTATAACATGTTTTAATGTGTTTTAAAATGTTTCTTGTGCTTGGAATTTATTGAGGTTCTTAGATATGCGTGTTTATCATTTTTACCAAGTTTGGCCATTTAAAGTTCTCCCACAGTTTACTGATGCTCTTATTTGTTTCACTTTTTAGTCTTTTTTTTTCTCTGTTTCATTTTGAATAGTTTTGATTGCTGTATCTTCAATTTCACTAAATTTTTTTTCCCAAGAACCCATCTAATCTTCCATTAGTCCCATCCAGAGTATTTTTTACCCCAGACATTGTAATTTTCATCTCTAGAAGGTCAATTTTAGTATATTATACTTTTCATGTCTTTCCTGTAGATCCTTTTTTTTTTTTTTTTTTTTTTTTTCTTTCTTAAGATGGAGTTTCACTCATGTTGCCCAGGCTGGAGTGCAATGGCATGATCTTGGCTCACTGCAACCTCCGCCTCTTAGGTTTAAGTGATTCTCTTGCCTCAGCTGGGATTACAGGTGTGTCCTGTAGATTCTTAACACATGAAATATAGTCATTATATCTGTTTTAATGTCCTTGTCTAATTCTATGATCGGTGTCGTTTCTAGATCGTTTCTCTTGACCTTTTAATTTTCTCTTCATTATGGATTGCATTTTTCCTGCTTCTTTGCATGACTGGTAATTTCTGATGGATGCTACACATTGTTGGGTGTCATTAGCTTGCTGGGTGCTGGATATTTTTGTATTACTATATGTATTTTTGATTTTTTTTCCCCAAGGACGTGGTAGAGTTACTTAGAAACACTTCTATCCTTTCAGGTCTTTATTTTAAGCTTTATTGAGTGGAACCAGAGCAACATTCAGAAATGCCAGAAAAGCTTAATTTTTCCCAATAAATAAGGGAGGTATTTATTAGTATTCTGATGCCCTTTGAATTATGAAGTTTTTCACTTTAACCCTTGGAAACAGGTACTGTTCCTCACCCTCAATGAGATACAGCTTCATTCCTGCTGATCCTTTCAGGTGGTTCTTTCCCTGGGATCAGGTAATTTTTTTCACATGTAAGCCCTGATCAGTTTTTAGCTGAATAGTTGATGGTTGATGACTTTCTGCAGGTACCTGGAGTTTTATCTTTCTTTAGCTCTCTTTTCCTGTGTTCTTCCCTGCAACCTCCAGGCACTTTAGCTTTTGCAGATGCCTGACTCCCTTGTTCTTTCTCCTCAACTAAGAGAGAAGTCTGAAAAACCTGTTTTACCTCTCTGTGCTATGGCCTGGAAACTTCTTCCAGGCAGTAAACTGGGGCAACTGTAGCACTCACCCTCTTGCTTCCTATCTTAGGGATCACTGGCCTTTGTTGACTAATGTTCACTGTCTTGAATGATGTTGGCTCACGTATTTTGTCTGATTTTTAGTTTTTTTAAGTGAGAGATTGATCTGGTCCTGTTTCTCCATTTTGACTGAAACATTGTGGTGGATTAATCAGGGCCAGAAATTCTTGACACTCTTCCCACTGAGAAGTATGGTCTATGTCTCCTACCCTTATGTTCAGACAGGCTTTGAGGCTGCTTTGACCAACAGAATACAACAGAATTAGCACTATGTTAGTTTCTCAGACTTTAAGAGATTGTCAGTCTCCTTTCCCTGCCTTGTAGGACACTCTTGGAACCTTGCCATCAGGGCACAAGGAAGCCTATCACTCTATAGAGAATCTGATGTGGAGAAAAGCAGAGGCCTGGCTGACAGCTCCAGCTAAATCCTAGTTGACAACCAGCACCAACTTACCAGCCATGTGAGCGAGCGATCTTCGAAGTGGATCGTCTAGCCCTACTCAAGCTGTCCCAGCAGATGCCACATGAAAAAGAGACAAGCTGTCCCTTTAAGCCCTGCCTGAATTGCAGATTCATGAGCAGAATAAATGACTGTTATTGTTTTAAGTTGCTATGTTTTGAGGTGGTTTATTATACAGCAGTAGGTACCTGGAACACCCAGTTTTAACAGGCAAGAGCTCATCATTTGGCCCATGCATTGAAAGTGGTTGGGGAATGTCATATAAAAGCATGCTTTCAAAGACAAGAATGTGGATTTGCTGGGCATATACTATTATCTCCTCTACTTACGGTTTGGTTTATATCCATATTGGACATTCTGGGAAACTAAGACTCAGAGATTAAATAATATGTCCAAGGTCATGGCAAGTAGTAGAAAGTGTCAAGATTTGACTTTGGCTTTCTTTTATCTTTAAACCTGAACTCTTGGCCAGGCATGGTGGCTCACACCTATAATCCCTGCACTTTGGGAGACAGAGGCAGGGGGATCACTTGAGCCCAGGAGTTTGAGACCAGCATAGACAACATAGTGAGACCCCATCTCTACAAAAATTTCAAAAATTAGCTGGGTGTGGTGGTGGGCACCTGTGGTCCTAGCTATTCAAGAGGCTAAGGTGAGAGGATCTCTTGAGCCTGGGAGGCCAAGGCTGCAGTGAGCCAACACGCCACTGCACCCCATCCTAGGGGATAGAGTGAGAGTATATCTCCAGAAATAAAAAGTAAAAAATTGAAAAGGAAATAAACCTGAATGGTTTCTTCCATATCCTTCCCTGTAGACTTCATCCATCTGAGTGGCTAGAGCCCTGCACCAATTTCTAGGCTTCCTTGTACGCTCATAAATTGCTTTTCTTTTTCTGTATCTGCCTACTCTGCTAGAGGAGCTATGACAAATCAGTAGAGCTAGTCTACATGGTTGGGGCTAATAGAGACCATGAAATAAAGTGGAGGACCCTCCAATACGGGCACATGTGAAACTGAGAGTCATGTGGGAAAACAAGTTCCCAGATCTAGGGAGAAGAGCCTGAATATGTCAGCAGAATATAAAAGTCTAAATTTGTGACCACATTTAGTGAATCTGAGTCTCTAAGTGCGGAGAGTAAGGAACACATCTGGGGTAGTCTTGGAGTGATCTTGGGACCAGCACTGTGACTGGCTGTTATAGGCAGGATGAAGTATGACTCAGGGCTGGCCCATATGTATTTGAAATCTCAGGGCTTGGACTGGCATTTGTTGTGCTGCAAGGGATTTTTCTTGGGCTGGTGGAGATTTAAAAGGAGATTCTCATGTTGCAGCTTATTGCCTTTGACTCTGTGATGATTAGTTTTATGTGTCAACTTGGCTAGGCTATAGTAACAGTTACTTCATTAATACCTAATCTAGGTGTTGCTGTGAAGATACATTGTCGATGTGGTAAACATCTATACTCAGTTGACTTTATGTAAAGAAGATTATCCTTAATAATGTGCACAGCCTCATCCAATCAGTTGAAAGGCCTTAGGAGCAAAATAGTTTTCCCTGATGGATGAATGAGAAATTTTGCCTCATTACTGCTGCATCAGATCCTGCCTGAAATTTTCCAGCCTGCCAGCCTGTCATACAGATTTGGAGCTTACTAGTCCCCTAGTCCCCACAATTGTGTAAGTCAGTTCCTTGAAATTATCTATCCATCCATTGACCTTTTACTGACCTCTGATTCGCTGGGGAGCCCTGACTGGTACAGACTCTGAGGGACACAGGGAGCACAGACAAATTACCATTCCAAGGATACACTTGAGTTCTTTGCTGAAACACCAGAGAATACAGCCATTAACATTAGGACTCAGTTACAAATATTCAGAGAAGACCAAATGCCACCACCAACTTGACCTGTCTTGGTGGCATCAAATACGCCCTTGAAAGAGAAAAGTGAGTTTTCCCATGTCCTAATCTCGATTGTTCAGTGAATCAATGCATGCTCATCTTGGAAAGCTGACTTATTGCCCTAAACACCCAGGAGCATCTTAGGTGGCACAGTGGCCTCTCATATTAAACATTTACCCTTAAACTGAGGTTCAAGTGCTGTGGGGAGCAGAGCTGCTTTAAGGAATTTCTCCAACAGGCAATTATCTGCATTGCACACCAGGGCTAGGCAATGCTTAATGGAAGGCAGTGATTTAAACTCTATGCACACACAAGTGGCCTCCGAATTAACTGCAATGTCTGTGTTAAAAAGAGAGAATGAGGCAAAAAAAAAGATCTATAGCCAGTGTCATTATGGGCAGCTCAATGAAGACATCTGCTCCATGCCCAGTGGCGGTCAGAACTGCAGATAAGACACATAACTGAGAAGTGGATGGAGAATGAGATGCGGAAATATTATCATGCCATCCTATAAATCAGTGGTACATCCTCACTTTGAATACAGCAGTCAGGGCCAGCTGTCTTATCTCAACGAGGATATAAATGAAAGGGTGAAAGGCCAGTGAAGGGCAGTGAAGCTGATTAGAGACATCGGAGATGAGATTGGGACAGGAGGCGACAGGGTGGATTTTGCTGGCAAAGAAAATGCCAATGATTAGAGCTCTATATTACAGAGTCATGTGGAGTGGTGAGAGACCAGGTGGAGGTAAATGAAGTAATAAAGGGCTCCCCAAAGGCCAAGTGGGTGTTCCTATTTATCCTGCCTCATGAAATTAAATGGCAACAGATTTGAAATGGATGAAAGGACATCTCTCTTAATGCATAAGGTGCCTGGTTTTCAATTGCGTGTCTGCGAGGCTGCCTGGCCTATTGAGGAGCATGCTAGGGAGTTGAGGCTGGGAGGGAGGAAGCACTGTTTCTGGTGAGGTGGATGTGTTTGGCCTGCTTGCTTTTCCTGTCCAAGTCTCCGGTGTGTCTATAACATGGAGGGGTGGGGCCATATTTTTTCAGGCCCTTCCAACTCTGAAGATTTCTGATTCTCTGCTTTTCCCTGGAATCACTTCCTTCTCTCCTCTGCTCCCCCTGCTGGGAAGGTAAAGGAAGGCAGGCTAGGAAATGGGGTAGCAGAAGCAGGTTTCCTGGGCCTTCATAGCACTGGGTTGTAGAAGCTTGGGATGCTGATGAAAAGGACTGTTTCATGATGTAAATGAAAGGCTCTCTTAGATAAATGAAAGCATCTTTTTAAGTCCCAGAGTAATCCCAGTGCACACTCTCCAGTTTCTTTGACTTAAGAAAATTACCAAATGTCTTATCTTCCTTGAACTTCAGTTTCTTTCTCTTTAAAGAGGGGGTAATATGATTGCCTCCTTCATAGATTATGCATTTAAGGTACTTAGTCACACAAGCAATGTTTAGTAAATGAAATATATTATTGAATCTATTAAAAAGTTGGCATAAACCCATAAGTAATTTGACAAATCAAACTAGTAATCTGGCAGATTCAAGATTCAAATGCATGCCCATCATCATGTGAAGGATGTGTTTTCCCTACTGGATTACATTGCTTTTAGTTGAGAAAAAAAAACTGCTTGGAGTCTAAGGCAGTGTTTGATTAATGCCATATGTGTAAGGCAGATAAGCACCATGGGAGGTCAGGGAGGGGAAATGCTCATAGAGTGGACTGGGGTGGTCCTTGAGAACTTCCTGGAGAAGGGGTCATTTGAATAGGGACTTAGTAAAATGGAAGACTAAAGTGGAGGTTAAGGGGCATTCACCACAGAAGAATCTCTTCATGCCATTCAGAGAGGCCAACTTGAGTCCAGGAAACACACCTACCTTATGGAAGTCAAGAGTTCCAATAAGGTGATGGTGATGAGGATGGAAGATGGTAATTCCAAAGGGCTCTGAAAGGCAGGCTCAGTTTGAAATATTTCCTAAGGAAAGTGAGGAGCCATCAAAGGGTTGTAAACTAGAGTGCAACACAATCTTCTCAACACTACCAAGATGTGTTTGAGAAGGTAAATATAGCAGCCGTGTTCAGGACAGAGGAGAGAGAATCTGGAGCTGTCAGATAGCTGGGCATGGCCACCATCTGGGTCATAAATTTATGTGGCAGGACAAGGGTAGTGGCAGGGGGAATCAAGGCAGGCATGGGGGAGTGTGGCCTAAAAGAGATCAGGTGGCAGTGATTACCAAGTACTTGTGTGCCAGGCCCTCTTCCAGTCACTCAATGGATTTGCACTACCATCCTGTGAGGTGGGCATGCTGATGGCTTTGGAGCAGACAGACCTGGAATTGCATCCCTGCTGCAATTACAAGGACTTCCTGCAGGAGTGATTGGGCCAGTTACCACCCCAAATGTCAGTTTTGTCCTCTTTTAAATGGGGTAATATGATCTATCCTGCAAAGTTGTTTTGAGGGTTAAAGATAATGTGTGAAAAGCACCAAACAGTGAGAGCTTGTCTTGTAGAAAGCATGTGCAAAATGGACACTCCTGTCGACATCTTTACTTGTAAAAGACTGCTTGAAAGAATTTTCAGCCTGGATATGAGTGGGTGGCATGAAACTTAAAGGGTCAAAGATGACTCTAGAATTCCAAGTGTCAGAGCTTGAGAAAATGCTGTTCCCAGTGGCAGAAATAAGGAAATTGGTTTTGAAGGAAATATGATAGACTTGGTTTGATTTTGAGGTGATGGTTGGGTATTCAAGCAGAAAAGCTTGACAGCCCATTGGAAGCATAAAGCCAGACCTCGGCAAGGCACCAAAATTCTAGAGGAAAATTGAGCAATTTATCAAGTGTTTAAATATCTTGCCCACACAATGACAAACATCCAGATTTTTGGAACCCATTTGACATGGATTTAAATGTCAACATTTTTATCTCAATACTTGGTTGGGTTTTGGTGCCGAAAAAGACCTCTTCTTTTTTCCAGATTTGAACCCATTAATTTTGCCAAGATCCACATGGCCCAAATTGCCATCTATTTCTTTGCCCTTTGACAGGAGACTAGAAAAGGGTTAAACAAGTTTATTTCTCTTTTAGCTCTTGGCTCTCTGATTCTTTATTATTCACACCTCAACAAATCTTATTTCATTACATTTTTGGAATCGCAATGTAATTTTGGTGATTAACTTTAAATTGGGGATAATACCCTGACAGGCATTAACATAATGTCAAAACATTTTCTCACAATTATTTCTTAACCTTTGTCAAATCACTCTTCCCCTGTGGACCTTTATTAATATAATATGGACAACACCATAACTCAAAGATGTAGAAAGGAAAAGTGATGACCGGGAACACTTATCGGAAATGATCAAGGCTAGTAAAAGACAGTGAAGCAGAGCCTTGTATTCTCACATTTCCCTGTCTTGGAGCAGAAGTGAAGAGATGAGTGCTGGAAGTGGCTCCTGGGATGTTTGGGTTAGAATGTGACTGGTAGGAGTTTTGTTCCCATTGTCACATCTGTTACCATTACCCAAATGGAGCATGCATTCTGGTGAAAAACGAAAACAGCTTGGAAGGCCAAAAATAGTAGCTCAGCTCCACATGGAGAGACTTAGGAACCAGACAGTGCCTGCTAGAAGCAGAAGTAGAAATAATACCGTATAAAGTGAGAGAGTCTGAAGAGTTTTCAAAACATTTTCACTCATATTATCTACTTTGAGAATCCCAGCCACTTTGTGAAAGTAGAGAAGGTCAATGTGGATCAGCCTCACTTTATGAAAATGTAGACATTTTCAGCAACTTGCTTCAAATTATACAGTGAATGTGAAGCATCAGAGTGTAGTAGCTTTGCTTTGGAGTCAGGGAGAAATGAGTTCAAATACAGCCTGGTTCCACCATTTACTAGCTCTGTGGACTGGAAAAGTAGCTTAATTTCCCAGACCTTTGGTTTCCTCATTCATAACTTGAAGATAATAGTAGGACCTTTCTCATAGAGTGAAATTTACACAGAAAATTCTCAATAATTGGCCAGCTACGGTGGCTCAAGCCTGTAATCCCAGCACTTTGGGAGGCCGAGACAGGCGGATAACGAGGTCAGGAGATCTAGACCATCCTGGCTAACACGGTGAAACCCCATCTCTACTAAAAAATACAAAAAACTAGCTGGGCGAGGTGGTGGGCACCTGTAGTCCCAGCTACTCGGGAGGCTGAGGCAGGAGAATGGCGTAAACCCGGGAGGCGGAGCTTGTAGTGAGCTGAGATCCGGCCACTGCACCCCAGCCTGGGTGACAGAGCGAGACTCTGTCTCAAAAAAAAAAAAAAAAAAGAAAGAAAATTCTCAATAATTGGTGGTTATTATAACTGCCCAAGGGGTTTACCTTGCCCAATGCCTAGACAGAGGCAATTCATCAAGACAGGGGAATTGCGGTAGAGAAAGAATAATTCATGCAGAGTCGGCTGTGCAGGAGACCAGAGTTTTGTTATCACTCAAATCAGTCTCTCTGAGCATTCGGAGAACAGAGTTTTTAAGGATAACTTGGTGGGTTGGGGGACACCAGTGAGCCAGTAGTGCTGATTGGTCAGAGATGAAATCATAGGGAGTCACAGCTGTCTTCTTGTGCTGAGTCAGTTCCTGGGTGGGGGCCAGAAGATCAGGTGAGTCAGTTTACCCATCTGAGTGGTGCCAGCTGATCCATCAAGTGCACGGCCTGCAAAATATCTCAACCATTGATCTTAGGAGCAGTTTAGGTGAGGGTCAAAATCTTGTAGCCTCCAGCTGCATGACTCCTAGACCATAATTTCTAATCTTGTGGCTAATGTTAGTCCTACAAAGACAATCTAGTCCCCAGGCAAGAAGGATGTCTGCTTTGGGAAAGCACTGTTACCGTCTTTGTTTAAAGTATAAGTTTCTCTGAAAAGTTAATTCACCCCATACCCAGGGATGAACAAGGGCAGCTTGGAGGTTAAAAGCAAGATGGAGTCAGTTAAGTTAGATCTTTTTCACTGTCTCAGTCACAATTTTGCAAAGGCAGTTTCAGTTCCTCCCTTTGGGTTTTATAACACCTTAATCTTAAGGTGTAGGCTATGAAGATGGGAAAAGGCCTTTGATTACTCTGGCTGCTTCTGCTGACAGGGGACATAGTGGGAATGGGAGTGAATCCCAAGGTGAGAAAAGTGGGACCGCTTTGCAACTGCCTGCCTGTACTCATGCCAGCCTGGCTGAGCTTTCAAGGAATGCATGGTAAACATGTTAGTACTTTCAGCTATGGTTTAGTACGGTATTTGAGTGAACAGCATACTACAAGGTAAATAATGAGTCCTAGAATGAGGAGTACAATTCTTAATTTTAAAAGCAAATATTTGAAAGCATTAGTTTGGGGGCTTCTAACCTACAAAGAATTTAGTCTAAACCACAGGAAAATAACCTTATGAACAGCTAACAAGAATGTACTATGGTGTGTGTGTGTGTGTGTGTGTGTGTGTGTGTTTTGTTGTTAGCAGTTTTTCTCTCCAGTTCCTATTTTTTTTAAATCATGATAGAACTGATTTGTTTACAAAATAAACTTTAGTCTTATTGTACTTGCCTGATTATTTGCATAAAGTAAGCAAGAATATTTTTTTTCATATTTAATTGGCTTTGATGGAACTCTGTTCCACAAGGAATCTCAGACAAGACTTTTTAAAAGCCAAGCCCAGCCATGGGTCTATACGCTTAAATACCTATGAGTTGGGTAAATTTCTCTCCTCTTGAGGTCCCAAGATAACTTGGGGCTCCTGGACTTGTTAGAAAGTGACATGCTTTACTTACAGGTCAGAAACCTTGTACAGGAACACTGTGTGGACAAGATATGAGGCCAGATTTCCTAAGAGGCTTTAACTGGCTCTATAAGTCAACTTTGATTCTTTAAATAAAGCATGCCATTCTGTTCCAAGCCTTGGTAAAATAACCAATTTTTCTAATTGTGTCCTGTTACAAAAGAAAACAGATTCTTATTGCACTTATGCAATTAACTATACTGCTATAAATTGAGAATACTCACAAATAGGTTCCACATTCTGGAGAAATTAGGTAGAGAGAAACAAATATGCTCCAAAAATCTTTTTCACAGCAATATAGTTTGCTTGTTAAAAGTTGCAAATAGTTCTAAAGAAACAAGTTGTCTTGACTCTGGAAACAAAAGGAGTAGCAATGTTTAACACATCAGCTCTCCATGAGAGTCCTAGAAGTTTCATTTCTTCTCTATTCCAATAGCACAGCTTTTAAAGTTATCTGAGACTTGCACTTAAAATCCTATATCTGATTATAAACTGCCTTTTGAAAAGGATCAAAGCAAAACAAAACGTCTGTGGATGACAGATGTCTATGGTCGCTAGTAAAGCTACAATTGACAGGAATTCTGGTTACCTTAGTGGCATACAACAATTTTACATAACAATTATAATTAACAATAATGTACACTAAATCATATTAGAATTATAGAAGTTTCCCATAATTTTTTGAACACATTAATACCATTTATACAAATACAGTCCAATGAAAACCAAACACCATTTACTTTTCTATTTGAAAGTTTTTCCTCTATTCTAATGTCACAGTCTGCAGAGTTATTAATCAGAATTTTGCACTTGAGAATACCTGTTAAATTTTACAACTGATTGTGAATTTTTTTTTGTTGACATGGAGACTCGCTCTGTCACCCAGACTGGAGTGCAGTGGTGCGATCTCAGCTCACTGAAACCTCTGCCACCCAGTTGCAAGTGATTCTCCTGCCTCAGCCTCCTGAGCACCTGGGATTACAGGCTCACACCACCATGTCCGACTAATTTTTGTGTTTTAGTAGAGACCATGTTGGTCAAGCTGGTCTCAAACTCCTGACCTCATGATCTGCCCACATTGGGCTCCCAAAGTGAGACAACAGTTGCCTGTGGATAACAAAAATATTTTAGGGCAGCCACAGTTAAAGACATGATTTGACAAGGAAGTTTGTTACCTCTGTGGCCCAAAGCCATTTAACATAATTATAATTATTACTGATGATATATGCTAAGTCATACTAGAATTATAGGAGTTTTATATAATTTTGGAACACATGCCAATAATACATTTATATAAATACAGCCCAAAGAAAGCCAAATATCATTTCATATTTGACAATGTTTCCTATATGATTTTTATACAAAATAAGCTAAATGTCATTTTTGGACTCAAAAGGACCAAATATTTAAAAGATTAGGCTAGAAAGAGACATAATTTATAATTTGATTTTGGAAAGTTTGTCAGATATCAAAGGTTTAAAACACTGGATATCACAAAATAGAATCCCAGGTCACCCTCAGTCATTCATTTGGCCAAAATCATAACTTTAAAAATTTTAAAAAGAAAACCTTTACTCTGATAAAGGAAACTTAGCTTTCCAAACAAGACCCAATAAAGATAGCATGAAGCGAACTCAATTTGTCTTTTCTTTTCCCTCTCTTTTTATCCCTTGCCGTGTACCCAAAGGAGAAAACAAGACCCTGTCATTATCTTTTAAAATTACATAAAAGTCATCTTCAAGAGAGAACCAAATTTCATGTTTGCATTAGTGCATCTTTAATGTTAAAGCTAGTTTTTTAAATAACATTTTACATCTCTATCTACCTTTAATTAGTTGGACCATAAGTTAGGATTTTCATAACCTTTTTAGAACCTTTTACAATTTTCCATTAAACAGCAGATCAATTTTCTAAGAAAACCCTGTTTTTTTGAACACCTGGGCCCAGATTTTGGCCCCGTATCATTATGACTTTAATGTTTTAACCTATGGAAAAAAGATAATTTCTTTTCCAATCTTAACCAACTTGTTTATACCCACAAATTTTTTTATAAGATCAATCCTTTATAAACTCTTTTTACTTTGCTTAAACCTTTAGTTTTGTTCTGTTACTGTTTTAGGTTAGGACAATCTTTAAAACCTGAACTAGACAAAATTACATTGCCTTTAACAAAAGCCATATTCCCATACCTTCTTATAATTTTTTACCAAGAACAGATTGCCTATGCACCTTGTATGTAAAACTGTCTCTCCAGTAATCTTAATTTCCTGTTATAATGTTAACTCTTAGCAATTTTTGTTTTTAGTGAAAAACCTGGTAAATAAGCGATTTTAATTATGTCCTAGAGTGGAGCCTAGAACATTAGACAGAAGTGAAGAAAAGGTCTGAGTGTCTTCGGCATAGCTAGGGGCATGGCTCTTCACATGTCTCCAGGCCTCTTCTATAATCTAACGCTCTAAAGTAGGAAAATTGAACAATTTTCAAAAGTCAAGGAAATAGTTTGACCTTAAAGTATTTAACAAATCTGTTATCTGACCTTAATTTACAGCAAATGTTTACATTTTCAACAACATTTATTTTACCAATAATTTAAAAACTGTCTTTATTTTCAAAAGATTACTAAAGTCACATGAGCAAAAAGGCATTAAAGTTTCTATTTTTCTGACAAAATACTTGATTTAAGTGCTTATTTTTCTAAGCGAATTAATCAGAGCTCTTTTATATATAAACATACAACACCTATAAATACATAGAAGATTCAGCACTTGTAAGATTTTTCATTTGCCAATTTCTTAATTGGATTACTGGCTTCGGGGTGGAGTCCTTGGAGGAACAGGGCCAGGAAAGCGTGTTTCTAGGGCCTAATCACACCTGAAGGCAAAGACAGATCCCCAAAATTAAGGCTGCAATTTTATACTGGATCCTGGATCCCCAAAAGGAGGGAAATACTTCAGGAGAAGCCAGTGCCGTGCTTTTACCGAATGTGCATTTCATTGCAAAGCAACCTAAAGCCAATCAGCCCATATTGTAATTAGATCATCCCCCATGGGAGTCCTATTTTTCAGTGGGTGGTGGAGATGTTTCCCTATCTTCCAGATGGCCACAAGAGCATGCTTCTCTAATCCAAGTGTGCAAAGGGTCAAGTATTCCTCCATAACTACTATTAGTCATCCCCTAAAGTATATTTCCTACCTAGTTACTACCAAAGCTCTCTTACAATGAGAAGTAATTTCTGATACCTCTAAAACTCAAAACCATCAGATAACACAACACAAAACAGAACAGAGCCTTAGATTTTCAGAGGGATCAAAACTTGGGCAGTAAGAATTCCTTACCTTTTTGCTGGCATACCAGGTGTCCGGGTTCCCCTTCTCTGCAGCTTCCAGAAGAACAAAGCGGCTTCTTGATGACCCTGCTCGATTGTGCTGTAGCTGTGGGATTCAAGCCACTTTATAAGAGAAAATTACCCTTTACTTTTTATGGAATAATAGTCAAGATTCTCAATTTGTGAGATGCTGCCCAGCGGCTTGCATGGGGAACTGAATTAACATTTTCCATTTCAGCAAAATACACATAACAAAACAGACATTCGTTAATTTGTTCAGCATCCAATATCAACCTGGCAAAGCTCAAACTTTTTCTCACTGGTCCCTGTTGTCTTTGATGTCTTTGTTCCACTCCAGGTGGAAGGGACATCTCCGAATGGTAATTTGGAGGTCTCACGGCAAGGGGAAGACGAGATAGTCACCCCAAGAGACAGGCCTGTTGAGCCTCTGTAGGGCTCATCAAATGTGACCAGACAAATGAGGAGGGTTGTCTGAGTTCGGCCTGCTGGACTTCCATCAGCAACCCCTTCTGAGATCCCTTCCACATATACAATCACACATAAAGATGAGATGAACAGAAGGCCTTCCAAATCAGCTCCTTAACCAAGAACTCCAAGAGTATTCCTTCCAAACTATCATCTTATTTTCCGACTGAGAAACCTCCTTGAAATCTTCCGGATTAAGGAGAAATTTTGCAAGCTAAGACTCTTCCCACTAGTTAGAAGGAGCCAACCAAGACCCCACAGGAGCTGAACAAACACCAGCCCACAAAGGGGCTCCTCGGCCTCCCAAAGTGCTGGGATTATAGGCATGAGCCACTGTGCCCACCCAGCTGGCACCTGAGGTGCTTTGTTTTTGTTGTTTTTTTAATGAGATGGAGTTTCGCTCTTGTTGCCCAGGCTGGAGTGCAATGACACAATCTCGGCTCAATGCAACCTCTCCCTCCCGGGTTCAAGCGATTCTGCTGCCTCAGCCTTCCAAGTAGCTGGGATTACAGGCATGAGCCACCATGTCTGGCTAATTTTTTTTGTATTTTTGGTAGAGACAGAGTTCTCCATGTTGGTCAGGCTGATCTCGAACTCCCCACCTCAGGTGATCCGCCCGCCTCGGCCTCCCAAAGTGCTGGGATTACAGGCATGAGCCACCGTGCCCGGCCTGGGAACAGAGCTTTTAAGGATAACTTGGTGGATGGGGGGAAGCCAGTGAGCCAGGAGTGCTGGTAGTTCAGAGATGAAATCACAGGGAGTGGCAGCTGTCTTCTTGTGCTAAGTCAGTTCCTGGGTGGGGGCGACAAGATGAGATGAACCAGTTTATTGATCTGGATGGTGCCAGCTGATCCATCTAGTGCAGGGCCTGCAAAATATCTCAAGCTTGATCTTAGGAGCAGTTTAAGGAGGGTCACACTCTTGTAGCCTCCAACTGCATGACTCCTAAACCATAATTTTTAATCTTGTGGCTAATATTAGTCCTACAAAGGCAATCTAGTCTCCAGGCAAGAAGGAGATCTGCTTTGAGAAAGAGCCTTACCATCTTTCCTTAAACTGCAAACTATGAACTAAGTTTCTCCCGAAGTTAGTTCAGCCTAAGCCTAGGAATAAGCAAGGACAGCTTGGAGGTTAAAAGCAAGATGGAGTCGATTAAGTTAGATCTCTTTCACTGTCTCAGTCATAATTTTGCAAAGGCCGTTTCACTATTAGTATTACTAGGAGAATAGTATTAGGTTAGTACAAAAGTAGTTGTGGCTTTTGCCATTAAAAGTAATGACCAAAATATAATAGAATAGACCTGGAGCCAGAACTTAGACCTAGTGAGTTCTGTTTTTCCATTGTATCTGCACCATGGGTGGTCAGCCAGAAAGGAGGAAAAGCAAGTAGGAAGATTTAGTCACTCACAGCTGCAGTCTGAATTGAAGTCCCTAATTCTTCAGACTTAGAACCACCAAGTTGAGCCCTCTGCACAGCAGTCATTCTATGCATGACCTTCATCCTCCTTGCTAAGCCCCCCTGAGTTTAAATAAAACATTTTATCCCCAAGGGTTGCTTTCATCCAAGGGGAAATTGTTTAAGCTAAAATGTTAGTGCTAGAAAACTCTGTTTTCCAGGAAGAGAGTCTCTCAGAATATAGAAGAGGGGATTTTAGAAATGGACAATAAAATGTAGGCTGCATTGTCCAGGTCCCATGGCAATTGACATTTACGTGGTTTCAGCCAATGGGAGATCCTGGAAGAGGTGCGTGGGAGGAAAGAAGAGTCGGATAAGACACAAATAACTTGGAGTGATCTGAGCTTTGCGAGGTATGAAGGCCCAGAGAGACCTGAGTATGAGACTTTGGTCATGCTTACCTCCTCACCCATGCCTAGGGCAATTGTTTAGAGGAATTTCTGACTAACTGCCTCACACATTATCTTCATGTCCTGGAATTCATAATCAAAAGAACAATGTATAACCAATCAATCATCAAAAATTCACTTGTAACTGCTGCTAATCAAAGCAATAGACAAAACAGAGGGCCTTTGATATCAATAGCTTATGCTATTTTAATGTAAATTCTTGGTGAACAACTTAGGAACTACCTCTTTTCCTTCAAAAATTCACTTGTAACTGCTGCTTATGGAAGTATATATTCAGGGCAATTGAATCTACACTCTTTGGTTGTAGTCCTCAAGCCTGGACCAAATAAACTCTCTATTGCATTGATGTTACCTTAGTTTCTTCCTTTTAGGTCAACACATCTGGCATAGTCAGCAGAACTCAGTGATGCCACCAACCACTTGCTCTTTCTCTTTGAAAAGTGCACTTCGTACAAGCACAACCTCCCTGTCTTCAGAAGGCTCATTGGGTGTTTTGGGTGAGTTCTGAATTTGGACCTCACACTCTTTGGTTGAAGGCCTAGACTTTATTAGGGCTAGTTTTCAAAACTTCTCTTTTTTTTTTTTCCCAAGAGTGAGGGCTTTGGTCTCTATATTGGGATGGGAGATATGGGTGAAGAGTTCTGCAAAGAACTTCCTTTTTTCTATCTGTCTCACCATAGAGGTTCAGGCCAAGGTTTTTCTGCCTCTGCCTCAGCACCAGAGGCTAGGGATAAGGTTTTTCTGCCTCTGTCTCACAGCAGAGGTTTGAGTTAAAGGATTGGCAGTTAGGCACTGGTGGTTTCATTTTACATAGCATGGTTTTAAGATTGCTACTGTTTTCTATTGCTTGAAAATTCAGACTTAGCCTTTCATTTCGACCAATTCATGTTAGTTTCTAACTGGAAAGTGTACCCCCTTTGGCTCTTTCAGATGAGTATATGAGGGTCTAGTCCCCCATATCTTGAACAGTCTGCTGCCACCTAGCAGTTAGAGACAGTTTGAGACACATTACACTTCAACCCTAAACACATACTCAGCCTTGATCACTTTGGAAAAGTTTCTAAATTATGGGAAATTAAGCTTCAAAATCGGACCACTCTTTTTAGAAACACCAGCTGTATTTATGTATAACAGTTTTAGCATATCCTCTTGTAAATATTTAGAAAAGTGGACCCACCTAACCTAGGATAGTCATAAGCAACATAAGTCAAAATAGTGAGCCTCTGAAATGTCTGAAGTAATTCATCTGCATGCAGAATTGAGGGGAAAAAGCTGACTTTAGAACCAGAAAAACTGAATGAGATACCTAACTTGTGTTTTTCCTGGCTGAAATTTGATAATAAAGAATTTTAATTTTTTTTTTTTTTTCCGAAGCTCTATGGTTAGAAGTCAGCCCAATTAAAAGCTGATATTTAGGCTATAATTCTTTTAGAAAGCCTTTATGTTTTTTTCTTCTTTTGGATACTGTTTCTGGGATTGTTTTTTTCAGTCAACTGAAACCTCATTTGCTGCTTATCTTGTTGGCATGATTTTGCTGAGAAAAATGTTCCATTGGACTTTTCAAAAGGTTAAAATCTCTCCAAATTTGCTCCTCTAAGACTTGTCCTTTCCACTTCTTACTGAAACCTCTTTCTCCTGGGTTCAAGCAGTCTCATGCTTCAGGCTTCTGAGTAGCTGGGATTACAGGTGTGCACTACCACACCTGGCTAATTTTTGTATTTTTAGTAGAGATGCTGTTTCACCATGTTGGCCAGGCTGGTCTCGAACTCCTGGCCTCAAGTGATGCACCTACCTCAGCTACCAAAGTGCTGGGATTACAGGTGTGAGCCACTGTTGTACCTGCCCCTACAGATGTGTCTTCTGATCAGCAAGGTACCTATGTACTTATAACTTTAGGGTTTCACAGCCTGTGTGAATGATTAACAAAGAAATAACCAGATGGTAAATTTTTTCAATAAACTATTAAAGCATAATTTTAAGAATAAATCAATGGATGTAAATGGGATAAAAGTATAAACTTTTTATCATTTCAACAATCTTTTTCAGAAACGTAACCTTAAAGTCGTGTATATTAAATAATAATCACAAAATATCTGAGCCATTTATATGGTCTAGAAAAGCTAAATATATTTAGATCTATTAATAAAAGTTGAGAAAATACCTTTCTGAAAATTATAAAATTGTTTCATCTGCAAATACTGGTATAAAACAGTTCAAAATCACTTCCTGAGTTTTTTACAGAAAGGGTTACTAAAAGTTAAAATAATAATAGATATATAGATAGATATAATTTAAACTGCTAGGTATAAGGAAAACTATATACAGAACATGTAAAGAAAGTAAGATGTAAAAACAGTAAAAAAGTAATTTTTTTTCTTTTATATGATTGATAACTTTGGTCAAAATGATAAGAGGAAAAGGAAAGTAAATTTTTTTTTCTTTAGGTAGAATGCTAATGTAAAAAATGAAATACAGGCCGGGCGCAGTAGCTCACGCCTGAAATCCCAGCAGTTTGGGAGGCCAACGTGGGCAGATCACGAGGTCAGGAGATCTAGACCATCCTGCCTAATGTGGTGAAACCCCATCTCTACTAAAAATACAAAAAATTAGCCGGGTGTGGTGGCACACACCTGTAGTCCCAGCTACTCAGGAGACTGAGGCAGGACAATCATCTGAACCCAAGAGGTGGAGGTTGCAGTAAGCTGAGATGGCGCCACTGCACTCCAGCCTGGGCAATAGAGCAAGACTCTGTCTCGAAAGAAAGAGAGAGAGAGAGAGAGAGAGAGAGAGAGAGAGAGAGAGAGAGAGAGAGAGAGAAAGAAAGAAAGAAACGAAGGAAGGAAGGAAGGAAGGAAGGAAGGAAGGAAAGAAAGAAAGGGAAGTTTAAGCAAGTTGTAGAAGATTTATCTCATAAAAGGAATTTTGTCTGTGATCAAGTTGGTTAACATTATAGGGAATTATTTAGTTTGTCTAAAATTTGAGCATTAATATCAAGAGTAAATTAATGCAAGTTCCCTGTGTTAGGATAACAGGGGTTTTTTTTTTTTTTTGAGCATTGATCTACTCTTTAATGGAAAATTGTAAGAGGTTATAAAATGTTTCTAGAAACCATATCTTGTTTGGTAAAAGCTGATTGAGATTGGGTGAATTTGTTTTTAAGGTTTCATTAAAATTAGCTTTAGCTTTAATAATATACTGATGAAATGGTAGAATTTGGTTTGAATAAGATTTTCACACCATATTAATAAAAGATAATAAAAGATTTGTTCATCTTTTGAATAAACTTAAAAAAAAAAGGAAAGACAAATTCTTTTGGTCTTACGGTATCTTTATAAGACCTTTTGATTGTTTGGAAAGCTGAGTCTCCTATCAAAAAGGAAGAGTTTTTACTTGTTGAAATCTTGAATTACCATTTTGGCTAAATGAATGAGTATTATTTTATAGTGGCCTGTAATCTAATTTTTATCAAGTGTTTTAAACATTTAATATTTAACACGCTTCCCAAAATGGTTTCAAATTTTAAAACTAAGTTTTTTCCAAGTGGAACCCCTGTAAGTCCCAGAGAGACATATTATGCTTATTTTGTATGCTAAAAGTCATACAGGAAGCTTTGTCAAATAAGAAATGAAGCTTAACTTTTTTTGAGTTATATTTATATGGATATGTTATTAATATGTGTTCCATAATTATATGAGAATCCTAAAATTCTGATATGTCTTGATATATCTTGTCAGACATAGTTATGGTTATGACATTAGCTTATTTCATGCCACAGAAATAGCCAGATTTTTGTGTCAACTTTGTCTTTATGGCTACTCTAAGTCTTTTGTAATCCACAGAAAATTATTGTTTTACTTTAATTATTCTCCAAATCAGTTGACAGTTGGCCACAGTCCTAATTTTGCTTTTTCTTCAAGAAAATTAATGGAAAAAGACCCTAAAATGTACTCTTAAATGCGGGTTTCTGATAACTTTAGAGATTGTATAATTATCATTAGACTAGATAAAAGTTTTCGGAACTCTAATAAACTGATGCATTCATAAAGATTGCTAACCCAACCTCATGCAGAACAAAAACTAATTACATAGGACTAAACTGATAGAAGACTGAAATGACTTTTATGACTTTTTTGAAACATTGTTGATTATTTTTACATTTTCTCAGAGTCAAGAAAACTATTGAGCTATTTATAGTTTATGGCAGTTGGGAAAAATATACCTTTGTGAGCAAAATTAAAACATTTGCCTTTCGCTCTACCTGATTTCCCTTAGATTTGGAGACTATTCATGAGTATTCTTATTTTATGGCAATCTAGTTATTTGTATAAATTCAATAAGAATCTGTTTTCTTTAACGGGACACAATTGGAGACACTGGTTGTTTAACCAAGGAATTGACTAGAATGGCGTATTTTCAGATATGACCCGACTGCTTTGAAAAATTGGGGTTAACTTTATAGAGCCAATAGCCCCTTGAAAAGACTTGCCTGGTACCTTGTCTACACAATTTTCTTTCAAGGTTTCTGACCTTGAAGTAGGTAAAGAATATCACTTTTTGACAGGCCTGGGAAGCTCAAGTATTTTGGAGACTTGAGTAAAATTCACCCTATTTGTACAGGTATTACAGGCATAGCATAGTCTAGTAGTGAATCTTTGCCTTGGCTTCCTAGCCTCAAGATTTTTAAAAGTCTGATCTAAAATTCCTTATAAAAGTTTCAGCACAGCCAACTTAAAAGACCCTATATGGCCAATAACTATTCTTGTTGTACTTTATGCAAATAATAAGGCTGAATATGACACTAAAACTTATTTTGCAAGTATATTTATCCTCTAAAGGTTTATCTTTGGTAAAAATGGGGACTGGAAGGAGAAAAAAAATTATGTTTCAGAAGAAAATTACAGTACATCTGTCATTAGACCCCAGCCCAGATCCTTGTTTTTCAGTTTTTATTGTTTTCATACAATTTGGAATGAATCTCCGTTGGAGTAGGTTTTTACTATGCATCTCTCATTGTTTTACTTCTTCTGAGAAAACCAAAAGCATGAAATTCTGAAGACTGGAGATGATTCAACAAGCAATGACAGTGATATAAATCAGAGACTTGACTGAGGACTATCCTGGCACTGAAGTATGAAGGCCTAAGCAGAGATTGGTTATCAGTGCTTCCATGGGAAGATTTTTGATCAACAGTGGGGGAAATGAGAAAAGAAAAATAGTTCAGTGCAGTCTGAGCTATAAGGTGTAGAGGCCTAGAGAGGTATGAGCATGGGACTTCAGTTGCACCACACCTCCACACACACATACGGGTGCCTGGGGGTAATTGTTTAAAATCATTTTGTTCCTGACCAGCTGCCTCACCCATTATCTTCATGTTCCTGGAATCTGTGTTACAATGTATAACCAATCAATAACTTATGTTATTTTAATGTAAATTCTTGGTGAACCACTTAAGAACTGCTTGTTCTTTATTTTCCTTTAAAAATCCACTTATAAATGCTGCTAATTGTCATGTATATTCAGGGCTGCTTGAATCTATGCTTTTGGGTTGCAATCCTTAAGCTTATACCAAATAAACTCTTTACTTATATTAACTTTGCTTCAGCTTCTTCCTTGTAGATTGACAAAGCCAAGTTATTTCTCCTCCTCTCTGCTTCTAATGACATTTCTGGTAGTTCCTTCAGCTCCCAGTGATCAGGTCCACTGTGCCTCCAGCTTCTACCTGTTGACCCAGCTCCTGTACTTTGTACAGCCTCCACCCTCTCCTCAGCCTTTGTGGTAATGGGAATAGTTTCCTGCTGTTCTCAATCTCTGGGCCACAAAGTGTGAGCTGATGTGTAAACTCTACCACTTAGTAGCTCTGATGCCCTCAGCAAGTTACTTAAATTATTTGAGCCATCCTTATGTTTCTCATGTGTAAAATGGGAATAATAATGTACAAACTGTAGTATTATGAAAATTTTATATGTTCATATTTATAAAGTGCCACCAACACAAAATTAGAGATGCAATAAATGGTCATTGCTCTTATTGCCGTCACACTCACCCTCATTACTTGCTGAATATTCAGAATGAACTCAGACCTTACGTATCCCCCTCTTCCCAGTAGCTTAGCTACATAGAATCAGTATTTCTAAGAGCAGAGTATTCCAAACTATGTTCCATGAACCACTAGCCTTGCTGATGTTGTAATGGGACTTCTTCAAATATAGAGGTAATAAAATGTACAGCTTTCCTTATGCATTCTTAACTACAGACATTTTTGTTAAGCGGGATACTGGCATTCCCTGTGATACAGTTTGCAAGACACTAGAACAGTGGTCTAAGTTCTGCACTTTGGAATCAGATAGATTTGAGCTGTAATCTCTGTCCCACCACTGGTAGCTGCATGACCTGGGGCAAGTATTTTACTATCTTTGAGCCTTATTTTCCAGTCTGAAAAATGGCGTAATTATGTTGTCTACTTTGT
Source organism: Piliocolobus tephrosceles (assembly GCF_002776525.5). Taxonomy (NCBI): domain Eukaryota; kingdom Metazoa; phylum Chordata; class Mammalia; order Primates; family Cercopithecidae; genus Piliocolobus; species Piliocolobus tephrosceles. The sequence continues at coordinate 98,055,072 of NC_045439.1, read as the reverse complement.
TGTTGTTGTGAGGTTTTAAAAAAACATTTCAGTTGAAGTACTTAACATAGTTTCTGACCCCTGTTCAGTAAATTTAGTTGTTAAATAATAACAGTTATTATCAATACAAAGAACGAAAGCCTTTTAAGAGTGTCTTAAGGCCTCAATAAACATCAGGGACACTGCATTGGAGCTAGAGGCAAGAGAGAAAGTTGGTGGTGGTGGGGTTTGGGAAAGGGAGGCATGGCTTCACCAGTGATGAAGCAGCAGATTGGTCCCTGCTCATGGGCAGCCTGGGCTCTTGACTCTTTCCTTGCCCACCAGCCTGCCTGCCTTTGGGCTGGGTCTCACTTTATGCCTACACTCCATGCCCAGTCCCTCTGTGGCAGGACTGAATGCTACTCTCTAACATGCCTTCCCTTGCCCATGCTCCACAGGGGGTGAGCTAGGCTGAGAGCTCTGTAACCCTTCCAAGAGCTCTGTGCTCAGAGCTTCCTCTACAGACCCAGTTTTTCCCCAAATGGGCCCCTAGTTCTGGACTGGGTCAAGAAGGGGCTCAGAAAGGGGGCCAGGAAGGAGTTCCTGTAACACTTCTAAGTCAAAGCAGCTGAAGGCTGAATCTGAAGTACTTTTTTTATTTTTTCTGGTAATAAGGTGGAAAATGCTCTTTGGTCCTTGCCTAAGCCTAAGAAAAAAGTGTTGGGATTAATGGTCGCCAGCAAACTTCCAGGAGTATTCCTTACTAAAGCCAAGAGACTCTTGGTCTGCAAACTGCATTTTTGTTATGGGTAGTAATTGTATAGTACAGTAATCTGTATAGCTTGATTCTGAGTTAGGAGTGTGGGATACATTTGCTGAATTTAATATAATACTGGGCCTCCCTTTGCAAGAGACCTATCTACCAGTCTCATCTATGGAGAACTACTGTGTTCTAATCTTGACTCCCTTCCCAAAAGGTTCCACATCACTGTGACACTGGAAATTCTGCTCCAGTATACAATTTAACCTTGTGTATTATTCTAGTTCAGGACAGTAGTTGGGCGCCAAGTAGTTGGCCATGGAGGTTGTCTGCAGGCCCTTTGATTTTTGAACCATGAGTGGATTTGAAAACTTTCAGTTTATATAATAAAATACTAGCCTTTGGTCAAAATTGAGCTGGCCATTTTGCCTGACTGACAGTTTGGTTCCTTCTGAAGAGAAGTTCTGCTTATTTTTCATTGAGGTGAATTTACCCCAATCATAACACACCTTTATTTTTTCCTCTATGAGAACAGACCAGTGAGAGACCACAAGCACCAAGAGCAGAGATAAGAAGGCAAAATGTGGACTCTACCAAGGGATCTCCATGCATAAGGAGAGGGCAGGCCTAGGAATGATTTAGCTGCATCCTGATGATATTGCTCTTTCTTGCTAATTTGTGGAGTTCAAGATTTTTGGCTTCTGCTGGTGAAAGAAGATATTTGAGTGGAAGGCAGTAGTATGGGGCTTGGCAGCAGGGGTCAGATAAGGGAGACTGAGTGGGAGGAAAACAGAGTCAATGCAAGCCTGGGGTTGGGCAATGCAAGCCTTCGTGATGGGTTGGGCAATTGGGCAATTAACTCAAGGACATGTAGGTTCTGGTGGAGTATGGGGATAATGCTTTTATGAATTGGTAGAGCTCAGTGCTTTAACCAGAAAGATGGACTTTCTAAGTTAGAGGGCAGTTTCCCAGTTGTGTTGGTATCTTTTTTAACTCATCAAAGGGGCTGCAGTAACAATGAGTATGCCACAGAAAAGGTAAATTTGAAAGATTAAAAACAATCAAAGATCCGAAGAGGTCAGTGAAACAGATTAATAAAGCAAGTTGGCATCATATAGGGCTTTATGAAAGTGGAGGCTGTTGTTTCCAGAAATACTGAAAGACCATGCTTTCTCCACACTTCGGCTATTTCCCAGTCCACATGTAGGAAGAATGGAATCATGCATGAATGGGATCTGGGTGGAAGTCATGGACTCTGAGCTTGCTACAACCCAGATTTTCTGTATCACTTTTTTATTGGTTTCCCTGTTTTTTATTTGTTTGTTTGTTTGTTTGTTTGTTTTTAGACAGGGCCTCACCCGGTCACCCAGGCTGGAGTGTAGTGGTGCAATCACAGCTCACTGATCCTCAATCCCCCAGGCTCAAGCAATCCTCCCACCTCAGCCTCCTGAGCAGCTGGGACTACAGGCACACACCACCACACTAGGCTAATTTTTGTATTGTTTTTGAAGAGACAGGGTTTCTCCATGTTGCCCAGGCTGGTCTTGAATTCCTGGATTCAAGTGATCCACCTGCCTTGGCCTCCAAAAGTGCTGGAATTACAGGTGTGAGCCACGGTGTCTGGCCTTGGTCTCCTTAAGGTTGACAAAGGATGAGATGCAGAGCCAAAAAGAAACACAAGACTGCCTCTCTAGCCATGTTTCTGAAGAAGAGCTGACATGTGCCAGTGTCATTACTGTTTCCTGTGTAGAAAGCCCTGATGCTGGCAGGCTAGTGTCTAGGGCACGCTCTTATTGTGTAGACGGTGTAGATTAGGATGGAATGACATTGGCAGAATTGTGGTTGAGAAGAAAGTGTAATAATAATACCATCAATATAATAAAGTGGAGGGAACACTATTAGCCAATGGCCTGGAAACACAAGAAATTTAAGGAGCATCCAGGCCCGATGAGCTGTAACTGCCCAAAGTATTTAGGCTGATAAAAGTCAGTCAGCCACCTGGGCTAGATGGCCCAGAATAGCACATAAAATGGGAGGTAGAAATGGATAAGAGTAGAAAGCACAGTTATTTTGAAACCACAAAATTAAAAGCTGAAATAACAGTCCATTGAGTAGCAACTTGTCTGTGTGTTGTAGTGGAATATTCTGAATTGACAGCCTGCCTAATATAGCAGCATGTTTTGAGGTGAGAAGTGGGCCACTGTATAAACACATTCCTGCAAACTGTATCTGAAGTAAATAACATTAGGTGTGAGGCTTCAAGACAACTAGAAATCAGACCAGAAGGTGAATAATAATATTAATAAGTATAATATGCATTAGTTATTGAGTACTTACCTTGTGCTTGGCATTTATTTTATCTTCAATCAACTATGCAAGAGAGTAATCTTAGCATCACATCAAAGAGATTAGTTATTCCCAGTAGCAGTGGCAGCCCTGAGTTTTGAACTCAGATTTATTTGGCCTCAAATTCTGGGTTTGCACCATGGAGCATTTTCTCTCTCTGCAAACCAATCTGTTAGTACAGCAGAAAATGATTGCATATGCCTTCTGAAGAGAGTATGATTGGAGGTGTGAATGGGGCAATGCAAGATAGAACTCACATTTCATAGATAAAGTGATGCCTGTCAGGTCTTGTAGGCCCCTGGACCTCTCCTTGATAAAACTTACTAAGACCTGTGACTCTCAGAATGGCGCTCTGAGTTGCCACATCACTCTTGACTGGAGAAAGAACACCAACAGCCTCATTTCATCAGAAGGTCAATTTTTGAATTAACTTGACTTTTTTTTTTTTTTGAGATGGAGTCTCACCCTGTTGCCCAGGCTAGAGTGCAATGGCATGATCTCGCCTCACTGCAACCTCTGCCTCCCAGTTTCAAGTGATTCTCCTGTCTCAGCCTCCTGAATAGCTGGGATTATAGGCATGCACCACTACACCCGGCTAATTTTTGTATCTTTAGTAGAGACAGGGTTTCACCATCTTGGCCAGGCTGGTCTTGGACTCCTGACCTCAGGTGATTCACCTGCCTTGGCCTCCCGAAATGCTGCGATTACAGGCACGAGCCACTGCACCTGGCCAACTTGGCTTTCTTAAGACCTGGATTCCCTCATTTCTGTATTGGGTCCTTGGCACTCATGTACATGTACACACTGAGCTGCACCCATCCCTGTGTACTCATTTACCTTGTGTGATAAAAATTCCATATTTTACTTTATTATAACCTGTATGTGAAGAAAGCTGCCTGAACCCCAGTTGAATCCTTTTAAACCTGCCACTTATCTACTGGGAGATTTTCAGGAACACAATGATGTCCCTAGACCATCCTGCTCTTGTCTACCTAACTGTGGCTGCCCTCCACTCGAACTCCTGTGTCTGTTCCACTGTAGCAACTCTATGGCATAATAGAAACCGATCAGCCTGGGCTTTGAAAGTTGGCACAGTTATTTTACTACCTGTGAAACCATGTAACTTAATTTATCTTAGTCTTAGTTTCCTTATATGTGAAATGGGGATAAAGTAATACTTGCCGCTAGAATTTGTTAAGCATCTATTATGTGCCAGAAGCTTTCTTTTGCAAATTGTCACATTCAACTTCACCATAACCCTAAATCATAGCTCTTTTTTCTCTTCTGGTTTGAAGAAGGATTCTTCTATTCTGATGCCTTTTCTGATAAATGCAGTTTATCATATTCTTTAGTCACTGCTCTCTGGATTATCCAACTGCCATTTCAAAGAGTCCCCAGTATATTTGAGTTATTTTCTCTAAGCTGTCTTTCCCAGTCATAGATTTCTCACTGTTCTCACCAACCATGTTGTTGAGATACCAGGGTACCACACAAGTCATTGGCATTATGGGATTTCTACCTTATGGAACAAGATGGCCACACTTACATCACCATGAACACAAAATACTGCATTATATCCACACAAAGATAGAGAATGGAGCATGCATTGCAGTGCATATGGAAGGAAACCTGTAGCTGGCCACTTTAGTTGGAATATGGAATTAGTGGAGCCAGCAGCATGATAATCACTCTTGTTTGAACAGGTTCGCTTTGCTGTTTCAAGAAGAGATCAGGGGCTTTGCCTATAACATCAGCAAGCTCTCCGACACATGTGCATTGCTAGTCCCCAGGCAGGGAAAGGCTGTGCCTGACACAAGTAAACCCCACCACTCTGATTTTATTCCATTTTACAAATGCTTAATCAACACGTACTTTATGCAGGCAAATGTACTAGATACTTAGGTGTAAGATAGATAAGAAGTGACCTTGTTCTCAGGAAGTTTATAATTTAGTGCATAGGTCAGGAAAACTTCTCTAATGGGCCGTGTGGTAGATATTGTAGGCTTTATAGGCTAAGAGGCAGTGTATAGTCTCTGTTGCAGCTACTTAATTCTGTAGCCATGAAGGAAAATGGCTGTGTTCATGGCTGTATCAATAGGCAGTGGCCAAGTCGGGCTGTAGTTTCCTGATCGCTGCTTTACTGGGAGACATAGACATGTAAACAAACAGTTATAAAATCGCGTGTGGCTGGGCACAGTGGCTCACACCTGTAATTCCAGCACTTTGGGAGGCCGAGGTGGGTGGATCATAAGATCGAGACCATCTTGGCTAACACGGTGAAACCCCATCTCTAGTAAAGTACAAAAAAATTAGCTGGGCGTGGTGGCAGGCATCTGTAGTCCCAGCTACTTGGGAGGCTGAGGCAGGAGAATGGCATGAACCCGGGAGGTAGAGCTTGCAGTGAGCTGAGATTGCACCACTGCACTCCAGTCTGAGTGACAGAGCGAGACTCTGTCTCAAAAAAACAAAAACAAAAACAACAAAAAACGTATAATAATAGAGATACACAGGAGGTATAAAAGCAGTATAGAGAAGGCTTAGAGAATATATGCCCCTTTAGTCTACAACAGGGTGTACCTCATCCTTGGTACATTGACATTGTAGGCCAGATAATTCTTTGCTATGAAAGACTGTCCTGTGCACTCGAATATGTTGAGCTGCACCCCTAACCTTTGCTAACTAGATGCCAGTAGCAACCTTCCAACCCAGGCTGGGATGATGAAAAATATTTCCAGAGATTGCCAAATGTCCCTAGGGGAGGAAACCACCCCAAGTTGAGAACCACTGGTCTAGGGGCTATAATTGCCTTGGCGAGAGGAGAAGTCAGGTAAATTCTTATCAAGAAGGTGACCCCTAATTAGGGTTTTGAAAGACGAATAGAAGTTTGTTATGCAGACGTAAAATATGTGTAGGGAGAGTAGGAAAATTTAAGAAGAAGGCAAAGGTAGACAAAAGCAAATAGATGTGAAAAATTTAAGAAGAGGGCGAGGTAGACAAAAACAAATAGATGTGAAAAAGTATAGTTTGAGGAGGGATTTCAAGCCATCACATATTGTTGGATCAGAATGTGTGTGTGTGCATGGATATGTGTGTATGGAGTGGTTAGAGGACTAAGCAAGAGACAAAGACAGAAAGACACAAGGGGAAGGTCACAGAGGTTTTTGTGTGCCAGGCTGAGGAGATTAGATATTCCTCAGTAACATGAATTATAACTTTTGAAGAATAGTGGAACATTTGTAAAGAGTAACTTACAAGGTACGCAGGTCCTCTCAGGAGGTACCCTTGTAATTAAGCAGAGCTGCTAGCCTGGCTGCCCAAGATTAAAAGCACAGGAGTGAAGACATGCTTGTGCACTCCGGGTGAGTCTCCAAGTGTGAGCCAATAAGTGAATTTAAATGAAATTATAAGTATCAACCCAAATGTTCTCACAAATAACTGCTCCATGATGAGCTAGAACAGATTTTATAATTCTGTGCTGCTTACAAGATATTCTGGTGCTTGATAAACTTAATAAAACAGTAGAGTCTATTGATACTGCTGTACCGCTAAGCACAAGACTCCCCAGAATGTATGCAGAGAATAAAAATAAGTGTTCATGCTCAAAAGTGAAATAAAACAACCAGGGGTCATATCCCGGCATGCTAGACACATTCCACTCCAATGCATTGACGTAAACCTACATGGATGGCTTATTTCCAGAGGCTGAAGGGTCCTAGTAGGTTATTCAAGCCCTGGATGGAAAGAGAAGCCAGATTTATTACTACACTTTTAAAACTACACTCTTGGGGAAAGCTCAGTAAACTTATTATCTTTGCTTTATCAGAGGGCAAATAGAAGCTTGGAAGGGTAAAGTGACTCAACCAACTTAGTGTCTTAGATAAGACTGAAAATGAATGCCCTTTTGTAAGTGCATTTTACTTTTCTTTTAGATATTTTGTTTGAAAAAATTTTCAAACTTACATGAAAGGAGGGAGATTAGTACAGTGAAGCCCCTTGTACCCAGCAACAATTATTCAAATTTTATCAATCCTTTTTTTTCTCCTGGATTAATTTGTAGCAAATATCAAGTGTCATATTTCTCCACAAATACTTCAGAGATTAGTGTATTTTAAAAGATGTCCATTCTATGAAACTTCCCCTGTCCTTCAAGGAAGTGGCAAATGAAGCAGTGACCATTAAAAATAAATGCCAATATGGCTTATGTCATTTTAAGATGAATTTATATTTGTTTTAGATTAACTTAATATATTTCAACATACATTGATTGGATTTCTACTGTGATTTGGAACTCTAATTAACTAGAAAACAAGTATCAATCATTTACTATTTCTTGTCCTCAACTCCACAGTTAAAAACTAGGGAGATAGAAAGATAGATACATATGGATTGGAGAACTGTCTTTACAGTCCAACAGAACATGGGCCAACCTGCAACTCTTACTGGTCGTATGATGATTGTCATTTAGCTGGATGGCTCCAAGTGTCATCTCCCTCATATCTAAAATGAGGCCACGTATCAATTATCTATTGCCATAACAATGCTTCATAGCAAACCATCCAAGACTCAATGCCTTAAAACAATAAACATTTATTTTGCTAATAAGTATGTGGTTTAGGAATTTAAGTTAGACTTGGCTGCACAATTCTTTTGCCCGTCTCTGGATTCACTTACATATCTGGGGGTTGGCTGGTTGTGGGCTTATCTAGGGTAATCTTATCTCTGATTATAGTGACAAGTAAGCTTTGCTGCAACCATGTTCCTCTTCAGCAGGCTAGCCTGGGCACATTCTCATGGACATCTCAGAGGGGTGAGCAGAAATACTCAAATGCTTTATAGGCCTCTTCTTGTGTACCATTTGCTAACATTACATTGATCACAACCAGTTGCATGGATGAGCCCACAGGCCAGCAGTGAAATGATGCCTTGCCCATAGTGGGAGGTAGGGTTACATGACAAAGGGTGTAGATAATGGGAGGGATAAGAAATTGTGGCCATTAGTGTAATCAACATATCAAAGGATCCTTATAGGACTTGCTGAGTGGGGTCATTATGAAGATTAAGTGAGTTAACATTCATGTAAGTGAAATGCATATAAAGTAGGTAAAGGGCTTAGCAGTGTTTGGCATATTATAAATACTCAACAGAAGTTAGCTATTAATAATTGTTACTAAAATTATTGTCATATTATTGCTGTTAACACTTTCAGATAATAATAGAGCTAGTAGTATTAGGAATACAGAAAAGACTCGTTCTGACCTGGGATGGAGAAGATGGGTGCGTAAACAATGGGTCTTGTCTTTTTTTGTTATTTTTTTGTTATTTTTTTTTTTTTTTTTTTTTTTTTTTTTGTAGATGGAGTCTGGACTCTTGCTCTGTTGCTCAGGCTGGAGTGCAGTGGCATGGTCTTGTCTCACTGCAACCTGTGCCTCCCAGGTTCAAGTGACTCTCCTGCCTCAGCCTCCCGATTAGCTGGGATTATAACCACACACCACCATATCACCATGTCCAACTAATTTTTGTATTTTTAGTAGAGACAAGGTTTCATCATGTTGGTCAGGCTGGTCTTGAACTCCTGACCTCAGGCAATCCTCCTGCCTCAGCCTCCCCAGCCTCCCAAAGTGCTGGGATTAGAGGTGTGAGCCACTGCACCTGGCCTTGAATCTTGTCTTAAACAAGACTTTGAGGGATGGGATTTTGAATCTGGAACAAAATAACAAACAAAAATACTGACATACCTTCAAAAACCCACATATTCTGTTGGGATTGACTTTGATAGGTACCTGACCACTTGAAATAACTTGAAAGACCCCAGGAAGTTTTTCAACCCCTCAATATCTCTTCCATTGGCCTATAACCTTCTTTAAAATCCCTCCCAAGAGAATAAGCCCTCTGGATAAGACAATACCATCATCTTAAAGAACATGGGAGTTAGTCATGCTGTTTGTGTGCCTGTCATGGTTCTCGGTAGCAGTGGTGTGAAGTGTAACCCTTAAGAGAGGGAGCCAGGACAGTGGGGGACAGGAGGACAGGCTCTGAGTAGCTCCCACAGAAGGGAGTGAACTCTCCGTGGCACTGGGGCTTTGGGCCTGTGCGGGGGATGCTAACAAATGGTGTGAGGGTTCTGTTAAAATGACCATCTTACACTGGCTTTCCCCAAAAGTAGGTCCTGAGATCTGAGTGCAAGGGAGCAAACACATGTAGGAGGAGGGAGATGGGAAAGGGGAGGGACCCAGTAGAGGGGATGTTGATGAGCAAGGATACTGCAGTGAGCAACTGGGGCTCGATCCCAATAGAGTGACTGTACAGAGCATGCTCCAGGCCTGCCCTACCCCGATAGTGAGGAAACAGGGGTTTGTTATATAACAACTCCAGCCTGTCAGAGGTTGAGAGCTGCTCCCAGGGGCATTCGCCCCTTGGCACTGTCATCTTGTCTCTCACACAGTCCAAGTCTATTTCAGTGGCCAGAGAAATCCTTGAGGCACAGTGACCAGTGTGTGCAGTAGGAAGCCATGGAGTGAGCTCAGGGACCCTCAGTGTAAAGGAGGTAGGAGTGAGGCCCCAACAGCAAGTCCTTCAGGGACTACAGATGGGATGATTTCAGTGTGGCTGTAATCCACCCCTCTCTGTGGGCTGGTCTTTCTCTTCTGTACCGTTTCCACAAGCTATGTTTTATATTCTTGAAATATAAAATCTGGTGTGGAGGAATTGCGAAGCTATCCCCTCTCCTCATGCTTTTAAAAGTGGATGCTAAATATTTCCTGTCATCTGCTGCAGTGAAGAATGGAGGGGATTACCAGCTGAGGCAGAGGGAAGTGTGAACATGACAGTAAACTCTAAGGGCTTTTTTTTTCCCCAGCACTGAAGTTTTTGATTGTGACTGAAAGGCATAACTAGGTGCCAAGAGTAAGTGGAAACTGTAGAAAAATAATCAGACCCCTTTACATAGATGTACATTATTGATCTCCATTTTTATTGGTTTTAAATTTACTCTACAACATAAATCATTAGAAGTATATCAAGTGGATCAATCTATTTACAAAATATTTAGAAGTAACAGCGTGTGTACAAGAAGGGGAGGGGAACAGAGAGAGGAGCATGTGAACTTTTTCCAATGAGACGCTATTGGCCCTAACTGAATTGATCCACTTGAAAAACAAGCAAGAAAAAAGATCCTACAGAGATGATTTTATGTTAAAACAAGGGAATTGTTTACAGGGGCAAAGAAGGGATAAATCATGAATCATCATGAAACAAGAGGGATGTTAAGAAGGACAGACTAAAAATAGTATCTTTGTCATCTGTTTTTTTTTTTTTTGAGACAGAGTCTTGCTCTGTCGCCCAGGCTGGAGTGCAGTGGCCAGATCTCAGCTCACTGCAAGCTCCGCCTCCTGGGTTCTCGCCATTCTCCTGCCTCAGCCTCCTGAGTAGCTGGGACTACAGGTGCCTGCCACCTCGCCCAGCTAGTTTTTTTTTGTTTTGTTTTGTTTTTTTTGTATTTTTTAGTAGAGACCGGGTTTCACTGTGTTAGCCAGGATGGTCTCCATCTCCTGACCTTGTGATCCGCCCGTCTCGGCCTCCCTAAGTGCTGGGATTACAGGCTTGAGCCACCGTGCCCGGCCTGTCATCTGTTTTTAAGTTGTGCTGTCTTTCTTATTTTGAGGATAAGGTAACCAAGACTCAGAAAGGTTATATCACTAGTTCAGCATCACACAGCAAAACAGAGGCAGAGCCAAAGGAGGGTAGAGAACCAGGGAGAGGCCAGCCTGTGTTAAGGGATGCAGGCAGGATTCATCATGCTGTTCCTAGGAGTCGTGGATATATATTTACTCCCACTCCTGGGGGACTTGCAGCATGATGTCTTGAGATGACCATTCATGAATTAATTCTGTCCCCACACAATGGCTAAACAACAGGGAACAAGGCATAATCCTTTTCCTCGAGGCACCTCTGACAGCTGCATGGTGGCTAGCCAGAGACCCCACTGAGTTCATGGGCATGACAATCTTCTGAAGTGGTGGACAGGGGGACATGGGGTGACTTTTTTGCATCCTGTTTTATAATGTGACCTGTCACTGTGTCCTGGAGTAGAGTAAGCAGGTTCAGATAAATGGTTGGCTCTTGGGCGGGTAGAGTAGTAACAGGGAATCAGGGTGGCAGAGGCTTTGAAGTCCTGGAAGACAGGCAAAATGATCAGCCAGTCTGTCCACTGATAGCTGTAACCCAACTACCAAGCTGGGATTTTAAAGGAGGTTTGTGATGGCTGCGAAGGGAGAGACACATGAATAAGTAGGGACATATTCTTCAATGAGAAATTACTACATGAAACAGGCTATTGAACTAATGGCTCTAAACTGCATTTCACTGGGGAAGGGTCTTGGGGCTCTGGACATGGAGGAAGTAACAGGGTATTTATTGATAGGAGCTAAGAGAAAAACATTCTCACAACGGGGGAAATGCCAAGCCTGATATTAGCCATAGAACACCACAATTAGGGCCAGTTTCCCATAAGGGGAACCTGGCCACAACATTAAATAGCATCCAGAGGGGGTTGTAGGTGAGGACAAGGCCAGAGTGTCTTTAACTTTTCCTGTGTCAAGCCTCACTTAGTTTGGGAGTGAAGAGGAGGAATTGCTGCCATGAGCCAGAATCCCTGCTCAGAGCTATGTTTGTGATCCCACGTGTTCATTACAAAAACCCTGCAAGACAGACTTTAACTCTGTTTTCAGTGAGAAAATAGAGATGATGTAATTGTTCATAGGACACTGTGAATAAGAGAGCAGGAGAGAGGCTTCAGGTCTATCTGCTGCCAAATGTCCTGATATTTCTACTCTGTTGTACTGTTTGATAATAAAGACCATGAATTCAAAGGTGAGATGACAAGTGGGCCAAATACAGCGTGATGCGGAAGAACACGACAGGAAGTCTAAGGGATATGTAAGCATATGTAGAGGAGAGAGGAGATGGCTTATGTCAGGGGTTTGTGGCCTCACTAAAAAATATCATCTTCTCAGTAGTTAAGCCACTTGGCCATAGATCAGTGGTCAACAATCCTACACATATAACTTGGAGCCATTACTAGTGTCACAAAATTTAAAGCGGTTGGATGGAAAGTTTAGGCATATTGAATAAACCGTACCATCCCAGTTACAACTACAGTCTATTGCCAAAAGAGTGTTGATGTTTTGGCTGTGTCCCCATCCAAATCTCATCTTGAATTGTAGCTCCCATAATCCCCTCGTGTTGTGGGAGGGAGCTAGTGGGAGGTAATTGAATCATGGGGGTGGGTTTTTCCCATGCTGTTCTTGTGATAGTTGAATAAGTCTCACAGAATCTGATAGTTTTATAAATGGGAATTCCCCTGCACAAGCTCTCTTGCCTGCTGCATGTAAGATGTGGCTTTGCTCCTCCTTCACCTTTCACCATGATTGTGAAACCTCCCCAGCCATGTGGAACTGTGAGGTTTAACCCTTTCCTTTATAAATTACCCAGTCTCAGGTAAGTCTTTATTAGCAGCATGAGAACAGACTAATACAGGTATGTTCAATTTATACAACCATCTGATGTGCAATATTATTCCCATTTTATAGATGATGCTCATAAGTTGTCTAAGAAGTGGGGAACAATCTAATTGCTCAGCATTAGAGGAGGGTGAAGTCGTTCAGATTCATTCACATAATTCAGTTGGTCGTTTACTAGGCGTATTTTTAACAATTCAAGAAAACATGTATAGTATAACAGAAACTGGTTTGGTTTTTTAATGGAAGACATGAGGCAGCATCAACTTATCAAATAGCTAAAATATGTTAGATATTTTTGCAAATATCTCACTCAGTCCCCAGTAATGCTATATCTTAGGTATTATTGGTATCATTCAGATAAGGAAACTGAGGCTTGTCTTTTTTTGAGCATCGTTCTCAGGTTCACACCATGAGTAACCGAGCCAGTAATGACTCCAATCTTGTCTCCTGACTTGGAGGCTTCCAGATTATACTGCTTCTGTGTGAGAAGAGACAGAAGGCTCCCTGAATCTGGAGAATTGAGTCCCCTTGGTAAGATGTGAAAAAAAACCAATCATAAAGAATTATAAACAAAAATGGAAGATCTTAGATTTTACCCTGATTTTTATATTTATTCTCATTGTTTTATGATCTGATTAATACCATTTTATTCCTTGATGCATTCTTGCTTTTCAAAACACTGTTTCTCTTGGTTCTTGCTTTATTGCAAACTCAACTATAAGTCCTTCTTTTTGCTCCTTATTGGTCCACAGGCTTCCAACACTACATCAGTTCTGGGTTGGGTTCCCTCAAGGTTTGCTGCAAACTGTTATCTCATTCCTCTGCTGTTGTCAGAGCCTTTATTTTGCCGTTCATGAATGCATAATAAGAGATAAAAACTGGTTTGGTTTCTAATAAGCAATAGAAGACATGGGGAAGAATGAAAAACAGAGACACATTGCTTGCTCAGATATTACTGCTGTTGGTTATAGTAGTAGTAAATAAACTAGTAATTATTACTATGATGTGCAATAAAATACCAAATATTAAACTATTTTAAATACTAAAATAATATATACTGAATAATGGTATTAAATATGTAAGAAAATATTACCAAAATAGTAAAAATAATGGCTTAATTTCTATAATGTTCTATAATTTATAAAATTATTTCACCTATATCATCTTAATATGCTTTGCTGGATATAGGCAGAACTATTTTATACCCCAAAGACATTTTGTAAAAAAAATTTCCAAAAGGATCTCTTGGGCTGATTTTATAGTAAGATGATTCTGTTGTATAATAGAAAAAGTAACAGCCTTTAACGTTAATCCATTTGATATTTTTCAGTTTATATCCAGAAAATTAAGTGAAACTGACAAACATACCTTGGGGACCTGTTTGGTGGTGACTGGAGATATGAAGATGAACAAGCCATTCAGAGCCAGTGCTTGTGAGGAGCTGCAGTCTTAAGCCCTTGAAAAATAATTATAAATCATTTGAGTGATAGTTCAAGGCTGGTCTAGATGAGATGTCTCAAGGGAATTCACTGAATTGATTGATAATCGGAGATGTTTGGGAGAGGCAGAGATGCTTGAATGCTGTTGTGCTAGTTAGGGAGACTACTGAGGAGTTGGACTAGGACGTGGGGACTCCAGGTTCCTAGCCTCCCGGCAGACACACTGGAATATCTTCCCATTGCTGGGGTCTAACAGGCCAAAGTTCAGGTCTGTTTAGTCACTTAAGAATCTCCAAGCTTGCTTGCTCATCTGTTAAACAAGCAGGAAGCTGCAAGGTGGGAAATGAGACGGCTTACATCTGGTGCAATGCTGAGCTATGGTAAACCCTTAACATATGTTGAAGTCCTCCTCCTCATTGCTGTCTCTTCAGGCAGGGCCACTGGTGAGCAGAAAGGTAAGAGGAATAGCTCCACAAATCACATACAGACCTTCAATATGGTGTCTATATTACTATTATACTTGGGCTTATTATACTATTCTATATTACTTGTCTATCTTATTATTATACTTCTATTTTCTATAACCCAAAAAGAGCCTGAAGAGAGAAGAAGAGAATGAAGATAGATGCTTGACATCCTACTTGTCTGTGCTTGACTTCATGTGGCCATTTATTTGCCTTCAAGGGAGGAGCCATGTTGGAGGAAGATGGTGAGCAGGCTCCTGTATCCTGGAGGATATCTGTCATCTGCCCCCAGCTTGTGTCCATGCTGGCATCTGAGCCTTGTTGGAATGGGTGCAGGTGGAAGTAAAGGGAATGGTATTGATGAGGTTCTATAAATTATGGGAACATGGGTCATGAGCTTCACTGCCCAGGTACACTTTATGCTTGATGTGACAGACAAAATGCAACACTTTTCACTTTAGTTCAGAGCCAAATACTGTGTATTCTGATATCTTAAAAACTCCAGGGAGAGGTGCCAGTTTCAGGTAGATGCGGAGCCTGATGTGAAAGTCAGACCTTACAGAGAAGTGGGGGAGTAGTGTCCTACTGGCTGAAGCATACATAGGAAGATGCTGTGCAGGCACAAGGAAGATGCCTCGCACACCTCGGGTTACTTGAGAAGAACCTTATAGTATGTTGAGTGCCAATAGATTAAGATTTTTGTTATTATGGCTTCATTTGATCCCCAAAGCAGATAATGTGCAAGTAAAGTCAGATGACCAGCCTACAGTGGGATAAATAAGGCCCAAGCAGACTCCTGCCACCTCTCCCTTCAGCCCCCCACCCCAGCACACACACACAGGAACAAGCATTTTGCTGTTGAATAGCTCAGAGACATGGGGGAAAAGTAATCTCCGGTGCTGGCTTCCCAGGTCCTGTGAGGTGAACAGGCCTTTGCTGCCAGATGCCTCAAACAGCAATGTTCTTCTAGGAAAGAGAAAATGTCACTTGATTATATTTGGTTTGAAAAAATTTTGGTAACCTCTGTACAGATTGAGGAAGAGCAGGTAAAATGCTGTTCTAATGGTAATGAAAAGCTGGAGTTCTTTTTCTTCTTACTTGTATGTAAATTTTTCTCTTTTATTTTTGGTGAAACAATACAGGCTTATAAAAAATAATTTAAAAACCCAGAAATTAAAAAATTAAATCAATAAAACATCCTCAATCCTAGAAAATGACATTTTGATGCACATCCTTTCATTCATATGTAACTATATGTAACATTTTACACAAATGATGTCATAATGTTGCATAATCCGTGATCTGTTTTTCCTACTCTCCAGCATGAAAGGATATTTTCCAGTTGTCATCAACATAAATTTACATCATTTTGAATAGAAGCTTATTATTCTGTTTTATATATATATACTATAATTTGTTTAACCAATTCTAGTCTTATGAAACATTTAGTTAGCCTTATAAAATTTTCAAAACATTTAGTTAGACAAAGATGAGATGAACATCCTTGGGAAAGCTTCTTTGGCTACTGTTTGATTATCGTATTAGATTATAGTCCTGGAAACGGGATTGCTGAGTCACAGAGTATGTGCATTATTCAGGCCTCTGATGTATGGCAGTGCTTTCAATCTATGACCCACAGAACTTCAAAGGGGGTGCCTGGAAACTGCCCCAGGGGACCTCAGCAGGAAAGTCTGAGTTGTTAAAACCCCAGGCCCTACACTTCATCTCAACCCAAGTAGCTCCAGTTTGATCAGTTTGATTGGTTGGACTTCATGTAAGATGTTGTTTGAAGAAATAATTTACTGCTCTGAAAATATGTGAATAGTGCTTGAAAAACACAGGTAAAGTCATATTACAAATGATTGCAACTTGGTAACACAAATTGGCTGACAAAATGCATGCTTGCTTTAATCTGTGTGTTTCTGAGCTGGTAGGTTGTCGATTTTCCAGTGATTTAGGGAAATTCTGGTCTTAATTATTGTAATAATGATGATGCTTTTCAATGAGATAAGAAGCCAAAAATTAGACTATCTTTAATCAGGATCTGAGGAAATGCTTATAAAGCAAAGATTGGAGGAACTTCCAGGAAAAGGACTGGACATTTCAAGATCCCCAGCCAACTAATAAAATCTTGTTCCAAGCAGTGGAGCAGAGGGCAGTCACTCCCCACTGACTCTCTCCTTTCTTTTCATCTCTTTTCCCCACTCCGGTACAAGCAAACACACAAGTGCCCACACACTCACACAGGAAGCCATGGTCTATCCTCAGGACAAATGTCAACCACATTGAGGGTCTACTCACCTGGGGACTGATGCATTTCTAGGATGAATCCAGAGCTCCTGTCCAGCCCATCCAGCCCTGGTTGGGACTCAGTTGGATCATCGGTGTCTCTGGCCCTTGAAGAAGGAAAGCCTTTCAGATCTTTAGTCAAAGTGAAGGAATGACAGTTCTGCCTAACTAGTCAATTTCTCTAATGAGCTATTAGGAGCTGTTTTTGTGCTGAACACTCTGTCCTCATTATAACTGTGCTTCCCAGAAGCAAAACTCTCTCTGTCCATTGTAATGAGCAGAATGCTGGAGTGAAACACAGTTTTAATGAGTTACAGCATGGAAATAAAATGGAACAACTTGCATCTGAGAGCACCTCAAAGTATAGCTAAGGCCAGTGCGTACCTTTACATCAGTGGAGCAAACCACTTGGATGTGACTTCCATCACTGGCAAAACTGGAAACCAAGAAACCAAACAGGCTTCACCATAAATGGTGCCCTGACTGACAAGAGATAAAAAGATAGAGCTGGGAAATCCCCTCAAGTTTAAATTGGAAAGAAGGAAAATTCATTGTAACTCTGAGAAGTAGAGCAAGTAGTTCTAAGTAAAGGACATGGCAGTATTTACGTTACTTTATAATACACAATATTGACATCTGCCCCAGACTATGCTGGGAGTAAAGGCAGACAGCAAGGGAGAAGGGATTTATTATCAGGACATAGTCAGTTGTGACTAGACTGGAGGTCAAATAGAGATGGAAGAGACTAATAGTGTGCTGGATCTGGCTCATACCAGTTTGTGAAAGCTGATGTTCAATTTTTAGGAATTTTTCAAGATGTTTACTAAATATAGTCATTAATGCTTATATAATCATAATTGAATCATTATTTTGTAAACAAACATAAATACTCAAAACCTGCTGCTTCCTAATTATTTAACTACATCTTACAATAATTGTTCTCTCATGGTTATTTATGTCTGTTGTATCTATAAGGTAGACAGGCATATTCAATGATGTCACATTGGTAGCTTGAAATTGTCCATCATGGGAGTATTTACGCCATGCAAACCAGCAAATGCTACAAGTCAGGGCTTCACTTATTGTTTTGCAGATTGTATATCTAAACTTAAGAAAGTATTGGGAAAAATCTTAATAATGCAGATTGAACTCAAACGTTTGTCATACCTGTAGGTGTTACATTGTGAATGGCACACAAAAAAATTAAACTGTTTTTCTATTATGTGAAAACCATTATTTGATTCAGCCAAGAAGTCAGCCATGTCCTTGTTGAGTGCATGCTGTTCTTACACGTCTTTGTTGTTTCATTTCTATCTTATTCATTGATATAGACAGAAAATATCTAACAAAATTTATACTGGAATTACACTCATTTATCAATAGAAACCACAGGGTAGCTATGAATATCAGAGGTGAGCAAAGATAGAGACAAGCATTCTGTAATAATCAGTTGGCTATGTAGAAATGTCAGTAAAGACTAGTGTATATTTCAATAAAGAATAGTATAATTTATGTGTAAATTATGTGCTCTATATATTTTAATTTTTATAATTATTATTTTTGAGACAGAGTGTAGCTCTGTCATCCAGGCTAGAGTGCAACAGCACGATCTCTGCAACCTCTGCCTCCCGGGTTCGAGCAATTCTCCTGTCTCAGCCTCTGAAGTATCTGGGATTATAGGCACTAACCACCACGCCTGGCTAGTTTTTGTATTTTTAGTAGAGATGGGGTTTCACCATGTGGGTCAGGCTGGTCTTGAATTCCTGACCTCAAGTGATTGACCTGCCTTGGCCTCCCTAACTGTTGAGATTACAGGCATGAGTGACACTTGGTCTGCGCTATATCTTTTATATATGTAAAATTTATAATGATTGCATTTACATGTATACATACATGCATATACACATACATACTTCTATATGGTTGTTAAATGTTTGCTGGCACATAACCAAGGAGACCTCACCCTATCCAAGAAGAGGTGACTACTGAGCACACCAGCATGGTAGAATGGCAGAGTAAGGGTTCTGGTGTTAGGTTCACAAGACTAGCCTAGCATATGAGTTCTGGATCTGACTTGCTGTGTAGCATTGAGCAATCACTTATGCTTTCTGAAGTTTAGTTTACTCATCTGTAAGATGGAGATAATACTACTCACATTTAAAGGTTGTGGATAAAAGAAAACGAGATCAAGTGTTGTATTAGAATAGGGCCTGACATTTAGCAGGCTGTTCTCAATTTATTATTATTATTTGAAAGCAAATGTATTATAGATCCAGTTTAGTTCCAGATACGTGGAATGACCTAAGGATTCTCTGATTTGTAGGGAGAGGAGAAACTTGACTATAAAAGCTTTCTAAAGGGCTGCTGTCCAAATCACCAAGGAAGTATTTTGGCACTTCAACTTAACTTGAGGAGCACAGAGCAGGTTAATGAACATCTATCACTTGCCAAGCTTGTCTACATGCAATATCTTCCACTTCATGGATATTCTATAGGGGAATATGTAAAATCTATTTTCTAGTGATGACTGAAACAATATCATCTTTCCCATGTGTTTTAAAGCTTTGCATTTCTTCATCAAAAGTAAAGACTAGTTTCCCTCCCTTTGAATCTGGGCAGGCTTGTGGCTCTTCACAGCCAACAGACACATCAGAGATGACAAAGCATGACTTCCACTGTGCTGCAGCTCATATCTCAACTGTGAGGACAATCACCTTTGGAGCTCTGAGCCTCCGTATAAGATGTTTAAGTACTCTGAGTCACAATGTTGTGAGGACGCTAAGCAGCCTGGAGAAGCTATGTGTTGGTGCTCTCACCAGTAGCCCTAAACTTTGAGTCCTCCTAATCTCGGCTTTAGGTATCTGAGTAAACAGCCTGCAGGCAATTCCATATTTCATTTATCAACTCATGTTTAAACTTTGATCTTCCCAGGTGAGTCCCCAGGCACCAAAGACAGAGACCAGCTGCCTACTCTGCCTTTTCCAAATTACTGATCTTCAAAATCCATGAGTATGATCAAATGATTGTATAATGTCACTAAGCTGAAGATGGTTTGTTATACAACAATAATTACTGGAATCAGAATTATTATGCACATTTTACAGACAAGAAAATTGAGGCTTGAAGAGGATAACTGTCTTGTAGAGTCACATAGCTAGTCATCGGCAAATTTGAAATTCATACTGAGGGCTTTATAACTGGAAATTCTATGCTCTTTATAGTATGCTACATTTTCCTGCTCATTGGAGGGGTGAGAACTGTTGCTCTGCTAACTAGATGGATCCCAGAAGGGCAGAGAGGAGCGGGGGAAGGAGAGGATAAGAGTTAGTCACTGTGGAGAATCCTGAAGATTGCTAGGTTCTTGTTAGAAACACTGGCTGGAGTGGGATAAGAGAAGCCAACAATTTAAAAAATGGAGAGGCTAGGTTCAGGCTCTGAAAACAATTCCCTCTCCTCTTAGCAAAAAAAAAAAAAAAAAGCAAGAAAAAAAAATTGTCATCTCAATCCGGGTCTTTTGGTGTTTGCAGCTGTCTCTATTGTGAACACAATGTATTCCCAGCTGGGGGTGGAATTAATGAGTCTGTTTGACAACATCCTTTGGGGTTATAATTCCTCGAAGTCTAGATGTCAGTGCTAAGGACTTGCAGCACGTCATCCTCATTTCCCTGCCATCAAGAGACAGCAGATAACCTTGTCTCTCTTGGAGGCCTTGGGGTTCATGAGGGGAGTGGTAGGCCTCCAATCTTGGTCCTCAGCTTCTGTGTAAGGCTTACTGAAAGCTGGTCCAAGGTTGTCTCTGGATATTACCCTGTCTGAGAAGACCAGTCGTGCCATTGATAGGCATCCCTAGCTTTTTTTCCTCTGGTGCCTGTTTACACCTTTGTCCCATCTTCAGTGATGTCTTTGCAATCTTAAGTCTCTACAATAATATCAATCATTATCTTTCTAAGCAGCTTATATACATTAATCACTTATCACTTTATGTGATTCGTGTATATTCATCATCGTTAATTTACAAAATAATCCCATGGGAATGGCTCCCTTATTTTCCCCATTTTACAGATGGGGAAAAGGTGCAGAGAAGATACATAGTAATCAACAGAACTGGATTAATTTGCAATATAAAAAAACAGCTGTCAATATTATATATCTTTAGAACATATTAAGTGACATCAGGAAGAAGAGATGAGTAATTATGGGTTATAATAACTTTCATTTATTAACTGCTTATTCAGCATCTGGTATTTGGTAATCCTCAAAGTTAGCAATCCATATGATAAAACCATCTTAGAGATGATGATTCAGGGGATCAGAGAGAAGTAATTTGCCTCATGCAACAAGACCTGAGTTTGTCTGATTTCAAATTCCATGCACGTCTCTACTAAACTTCTCCCAAGACAGGGTGTATCCGTTGGAGCTTGTCACTCCTACGTTCTGCCACATCATCGCTGCCTGATTGTCCAAACTCCTATGGCTCGATCCACTTATGTTGTCACGTTTCCTTAAATAGAGAGCCTAAAGGGGGGAGCAAATGCCAGTTACCAAGGTAGCATAGAGGTGGCATCCCAACTGAACTGGATCATTCCTCATTTCCTTAAATATGCTTAACTATACCCATTTCCCTAGCCTCAGAATTTCCCTGAACTGAGCTGACTCATGCCCTTGAAGTGCTTGGTCCAGTCTAGAGTTGGTCTTTAGTTTGTGAAATCCTTGTAAGTTCCTTCTATTCCTTTAAGACTCATCTCTCACTTATCCTACACTCTGAAGCCTTATTTCATTCTCCTGGACAAATATGGGTAATTCTTGTGCCTTACCCTAGAACCAAGTACATAATTCTTTTAAGACACTTAGTCTGTGTCTATGTACCCACCTCAGTCCCCATCAGACTCAGTTTCTTGGGGACAAGGATTATATATATATATATTTTATCCTCAATACCTGCATTACCTGGCTTATAGGAGGAGCTCAAATATTTTATTCATCTAAGTTTAATTAAATACCTAATTCTGAATGCTTTATACAGATTGATTCAGTTCTTAAAACAGCCCTATGAAAGAGGTACTCTTGTATATAAATTTACAAATGGGGAAACACAGCCACAGAAAGGGGAAGTTATTGTCCAGAATTATGTAGCTAGTAAGAGGAAGAGTTGGGATTTGAGCCCAAACAATTCTGCCTATTGGAACAGTCTGTATTTTTAATCTTTTAACACACTGCTATTATTCCATGTCAGGGACAATTCTAAGCTTTGGAGAGAAGAGTGACCAGAAGACAGACAAGGTTTCTGCTTGTCTTAGCCCATTTTGTGATAGTATCATGGGAATATCTGAGACTGGGTAAATTATAACAAACAGAAATTTATTGGCTCATAGCTCTGGAGGCTGGGAAGTCCAATACCAAGGTACTGGCACCTTGGGAGGTCATCTTGCTGCTTTATCAGCCAGCAGAAGACAAGGTGGTGAGAGAGAGAGGAAGAGGGAATTAACTTACCATTTTATAACAGCACCAATTCCATCCATGAGGGTAGAGTCCTTATAGCCTGATCACCTCTTAAAGGTCCCACCTCTTAATACTGTTATTGGCGATTGAATTTCTACATGAGTTTTAGAGGAGATGGACATTCAAACCACAGCCCTGCTGTCAGAGTGGGGGAATGCCAGATTATGTAAATATGTGTGAAGGGACACATCTACTTACTGTGTTGTGGCTTAGAGGAGCTGAGTTTAGGGAAAGAAGCAGTTCTAGTTTTTTAGTTCAAGGGGCCAGGTGTGGTGGCTCATGCCTCCCAGCGCTTTGGGAGGCCAAGGCAGGTGGATCACCTGAGGTCAGGAGTTCGAGACCAGCCTGGCCAACATGGTAAAGCCTGTCTTTGCTAAAAATACAAAAATTAGCCGGGTGTGGTGACACATACCTGTAATCACAGCTACTCAAGAGTCTGAGGCAAGAGAGTTGCTTGAACCTGGGAGGCAGAGGTTGCAGTGAGCCGAGATCACACCACTGCACTCCAGCCTGGGCGACAGAGCAAGACTCTGTATCAAAAACAAAAACAAAAAACAAAACAAAACAAAAAAAACGGCTTCAAGGGCAGAAGGGTAGTGGTAAATGGATTCTAGAGCCCAAAGCCTGGTTCATATTAGACCATGTTCACCCAAGGTGGGAGCCAGCTTAGCTCAGAAAGGCCCAGTGTAAATGAATCAATGTTTGGTTCACTGACTAACTGTTGACTGAGGGAGATCAGAGTTCTGTCCTGCACACTGGATAAGGGATTGCCCACTGGATAAGAGCTGCTTTATGTATCTGAGTGGGGATGTAATCATAAGTGATAGCCATGGTACCTTCATCTCAGCTTTTGCTAAATGGAGCAGCTTCCCTACTGGCAGAGCTATCTTTTTCCAACCTTGGGTGTTCCATGGGCTCTCAGCTCCACAAAGAAAGCCAGCCAAGAAAAAGAAGACTGAACAGGAAACTTTAGCATTAGAATGCTCTGAGGTGTGGCAGTACAGCTGTACAATGGAAAAAAAAAAAATCAAAACTAGAGCCTAAATCCTCATGCTTCCTGGACAAGCTCCCCAGCCCTCCTCGGTTTCTTGAGGTTCTATTCATTAGAAGGGTTAGAAGACTCTCATCGTGGCTTATGCTTGCTGATGGACTCCCAGAAGCTCTCACATAATGAGCTGTTGTTGGAGGAAGAAGAGGTTGTTGGAAGTTCTAAGGAGGATAGGGAAGAGGCTCTCATTCTTGCATGGTCAACCTGCTTTGAAGGCATCAGTGTAAGACCTCGAGCAGAGGAAGTGGAAGGCAGAGACCCATGTGAATTGTAGGTGTGGATGATCCCTAGAGTTAAGAGTGTGATCACAGAAAACAGCTGACTACGAGAGAGGCTGACTTTAGACGATGTTGGAGTGCTGCCAATTTGAAATCTGTGAGTAGACCGTTAGGATAGATGCAGAGTGACCAACTGGTTCTGGTTCAGCTGAGACTTCCATGTGCTGGGAACTCACTCAGTCCTGGGCAAACTGGTACAGTTAGGCACCTTAGGTACAAATCTCACTCTGAGGTAGAGTTGCCAGATAAAATATTGCATGGATTATACTTATACTAAACAAACAAAAAATTGTTTATCTGAAGTTGAAATTTAATCGAGTGCCCTGTGTTTTCAGTTGCTGAAATCTGGGCATCCTCTTCTGTGGTATTTGCAATATTGTCGGCCAGTAAAGAAAGAAGGCAACTGTTATTTGGAGAAACTCCCAGATGGGATAGCTTGGGTAAGTCTTTTTGTCTTCTTATGTTTGAAGGAAGCTGAACATGGCCAATACAGTGAGGAGTATCTTCAACTGAGAACTGACAAAAGCATCAGTGGCAGGTTGGTCTAACTGCTAAGTGCATAGACTTCCAGAGCCAGGCAGCCCAGGGTCGTTCTGCTATTCACTACTTATGTGGTGCCCCTGGACAAGCTACTTAGTCTCCTACTGCTTCAATTTCCTTGTTTGAAAAACAGGGTACAGACAGTATGTCATAGAAATATTGTGATGAGTCAGTGATTGTATATCTAGAAAGCTTTTGAAACAGGGCCTAGTATGTAGCATAGCTATTTATTGCCTAGCCAGCCTTCCTCCTCCTTTGGCTTATATCACTCAGGAGAAAGCCCCCTCCAGACCCTTGGGGCCTGTGGGCCCCTGTGGTCATGTGGTACAGCTTGGCCAAATGACATATTTAATCTGCAACTGCCCAATGGGTTCACCTTGCCTACAGCAACAGAGAAAGAGTAATTCATGCAGAGCCAGTTGTGCAGGAGACTGGAGTTTTATTATTACTCAAATCAGTCTCCCTGAGCACTGGGAGATCAGAGTTTTTAAGGACAACTTGGTGGGTAGTGGGGAGCCAGTGAGCCAGGGGTGCTGATTGGTTAGGTAGGAGATGAAATCATGGGAAGTTGAAGCTGTCCTCTAGTACTGAGTCAGTCCCTGAGTGGGGGGCCACAAGATCAGATGAGCTGATTTATCAATCTGACTGGTGCCAGCTGATCTATCAAGTGCAAGGCCTGCAAAATATCTCAAGCACTGATCTTAGGAGCAGTTTAGGGAGGGTCAGAATCTTGTAACCTCCAGCTGCGTGACTCCTAAACCATATTTTCTAATCTTTTGGCTAATGTTAGTCCTACAAAGGCAATCTCATCCCCAGGCAAGAAGTAGGTTTATTTTGGGCAAAGGCTGTTATTGTCTTCATTTTAAACCGTTAAGTTCCTCCCAAAGTTAGTTCAGCCTGTGCCTCGGAATGAACAAAGCTTAAAGGTTAGAAGCAAGATGGAGTCAGTTAGGTTAGATCTCTTTCACTGTTTCAGTCATAATTCTGCAAAGGTAGTTCAATCCTCTAGAGTCTGTTGCAATGATTGGTCCAGGGAGAAACTGAAGCACAGGTCAGTGCGATCAGAGCCAATTCCTCGGCTCTTGTTAGGACAACTGAGGGAGAGGAGCCCTTTGCCTCTATATGCAATCATATACAAAGGCGTTATGCTGGACCACCCAGTGCCCTGCACAAGGACTGCCTGCCTGAGAATGGGGATGATCCAACATAAAGCGAGATCTGAGAATGGAGAAAAATAGAGGCAGCTGTTGCCATGGTTTGAATGTTTATGACCACTCTCAAATTTATGTTGAAACTTCATCCCTATCGCGACAGTATTAAGAGGTGGGGTCTTTAGGAAGTAATTAGGTCTTGAGGACTCCCCCTTCGTAGATTAGTGCCTTATCAAAGGGCTTGAGGGGACAAATTCAGCCCCCCACCTCTTCTGCCGTGTGAAGACATGGCATTTATCTCTTTTTTCATCTCTCCTTCCACCATGTGAAAAATGCAGCAACAAGGCACCATGAAAGCAGAGAGAGCCAACCTTCTGTAGACATTGAATTAGGCAGTGTCTTGATCTTGGACTTCCCAGACTTCCAAGAGCTGTGAGAAATAAATTTCCATGATTTAAATTGCCTAGTTTGTAGTATTTTGTTATAGCAGCACAAATGCACTAAGCTAGCTTCCCTAGTGTGAGTGCCTGGACCCTGCCTTTCCTTGCAAGTGACTGAGAGCACTGCTGTGGCATGGCCTTGTGCATTGGAATCTCGAGGCCATCACTTGTTTCCTGTGCAACCTTGGATGAGTTCCTGCACCTCATCATGATATAGTCACTATCACTGTGCAACCTTGGATGAGTTCCTTGTTCCCTTGGCTTTACAATGGAGAGAGTAATAGCATCTCCTTCATAGAACTGTTCTGAAAATTAAGTGAGTTAATATACATAAGGTGCTTAGAATAGTGCTGGGCAGTAAATATCGGATGTTATGACCATTGGGCATTTCTGTTTTATGAGGCAATAAATCCTCTTTGGGGCTTAAATTGGCTTGAATGGCTGTCACTTGTTACCAAAAGAATCCTCATAAATAAAAATGCATTTTGAGGAGAATCTGAAGTTCTAGAATAACTTGCACGTCTCTCAGGGAAGAACAAAGGGCATGTTTGTTGAAGAAGAGGAATGTGAATGACACCAGACAACTCTAGTGTATGTCTGGAGAGTTTGTGAAAACAGACTACCAAGTCCCACCTCTAGAACTTTGGATTTAATAAGTCTGGGGTGTTGCTTCAGGGATTTGCATTTTGGAAGAGTTTCTAGGTGATGCTGGGGGCTTCTGACCTTGACGTGTATACTTTGAGACCCACTGGATTACATAAAAGCCTAAAGCAGTGATATTTATTTAGTTTTATTTAACAAAGTTGTATGTGTATATCATGCCTACTATGTGCAAGACACTGTTCTTGTCATGCCTACTATGTGCAAGACACTGTTCTAAGTGTTTTAAAAATACTCATTTAATTTTCATAACGGTTTCATGATATAGTCCCTATCACTATTTTGCAAATGAGGAAACAAGCCCAGGAAGATTAAATGACTTGTCTGAAGCTTGTTCATGGAAAGTTAGAAATCCTACCCAGCCCGGGCTGTTCCTAACCTTTATTTTAGGCTGCCTCTACACTATTCAATACAAAAAGAAAAGGATATGAAAAATACAGATGCTTAGGCTCCACCCTCAAATTGTGGTTCTCCAGGGGTGTGCAGAAGTCAGGGAGCAGCCCTAGATAGTTGTGTTGGCTTTCAAAAGCCACTCGAGGGATTCTGAGGCAATGTGAGCCCTGAGGAGTGGAAGCCTCCTCTCTGATCCTAGCTCCTTGGCCTCTCACCAATTATGGATTTTCCCCAGGAAGGGCCTTTCTTCCGCAGACTACAGGGGTGTGGAAAGGTCTGGAGGGAAGAGGGCTTTTCTCCACTGCAGGTGTTGAGACCTGTGGGGAGCAGCAACCAGGAGTCAGAGGTTAAACGCTGCCTCTAACTAGGATCTGATAAGATCTTTAGCAACAATTAGCACCTCTTCAGCTCCTGGGAGCAGAGACTCTGCTTGCTTTATTTCATGACTTTCCTTCCCTGGCTGCCTGTTTCAAATTAGTAAGGAAAACTCAGCTCAGACTTGATAAAGCTGGGCCTGGGGAGTTAAGTTTTGGGCACAGCGTGACATTTCCACAGAGTTTTCACTGGCTCCTTAGTTTATTCTCACTACTGCTCCTGCATTCTAGGGGCTTGTGTGTACACAGAGGCAGACTCCAGAGCTGGAGGAGATCTGTAGAGATAATCAGGTCTTATCTTGTCCTTCCAATCACCACGGCATCTCTCCTGCAAAGCCACCCCAGCATCCTTTACAAAAGAGGGAACTATGATGCGAAGAAGAGAAGTGACTTCTGAAGCCACTGGAGAACAGAGTCAAAATCAGAACACAGAAGGGAGAAATATTTTTTAATAAAAAATAATACAAAGGTCAACCTTTGAATGAGTCTAGATTTGAAGCCAAGCTCTTACCTTTGCTAAGTTAGTAGAGACATATCGCCTGGATTTCCCTGTGATCTTTGCAAAGTACAGTTTTCCCCTCGGGGTTATTACAAAGTCGTTTTGGTCCTTGGGACTAACACAGCAAAAAATAACTCAGCTGGGTCACTGGCCTTTGAGTTTGCTTTTGTTTTTGTTTAAAATACCACAACTTATGCTGCCCAGGAAGCAGATCAGACAAACTTGAAATGGTCATGGAATTTTCTTCTATTCATGTGTTTGTTCATTTTTGTTTTCATTCATAATTGGTTTGTTGAATGAGAAGTTCACTTTGGAGAGAAAAAGAAGATGCTGAATCTATAACATTACTTCTGGAGCTTACCAAATAGTAAGAGAACCACACTTAAGATAGTGTATAAAAAGTTGTACTTTCTATAGTAAACCAGAATTAACATTTCTTATGCATAGAAACTGTACTAGGTGTTTTAATGTTAAAGTATTTAATCTTCTCTAAATCCTTATGATGTAAGTATAACAGATAAGAAAACTGAGAGTTAGAGAGGTTAAATAAATTTCCAAAGATCATAGTGCCAGGTAGTGACAGAATCAGGTTCTAAAGCAGTCTATAGGCTGAATGTTTGTGTTGTTTTTGCTCTGCCATGAGCTGCCAGGCATGTAGTTAGGTGATTTTGTAGGCAGATATTAACATATATACATATGTATATGTATGATACAAAGAGGGTAGATCTAGGAAAGGAGTCATAGAAATTGTGTTTGAGTAGATCAGAGAGGTGCACTTTTCACTTAAAAGACCTAAATATGCATTGGAAATAGGAAGACACATGGCATGTTTATAGAACCATATGTGGTTATGTTTGCCAGGAAAGGGATTGTGTGGGAAAATAATGGAACAAGACGAATAAGAGAAAATGTACAGCTAAATAAGAGGAAGAATTGGATACTAAGCTGAAGATAGCAGACTGTGGGTGCTGTGGCTGTTGAGTGCTGATAGATGGCCATCTGTCACAATTTCATGCAAGGTTACAGTTCTTTCACTCAAGACCCAATAGACTTCACTTAGACATTTTCCCGTGTACCCGCAGAGAACTGCTTCAGATTGCTGACATTGTTCCAATTTCTTATTGACTGATGTTAGCAGCAGCGTAAGCTGTTTGCCATCCCCTTTCAGTCATAATAAGCATTAACATTGGGAAGAAAACCCAAACAGTCTTGAAATTGTCCCATAATCCCACCCTTCTAGGGAACCTGAGCCAGGAACAACCTCTACATACTGAGTATCACTGGGGACATTGCAATCAACTTTCCTGTTTCCAGCAAAGGATCTACCTGATGGCCAATCTCTTTTGTTAGACATCCTTCATTCCCATCCCCTCCACCTACACACCACCTTGTTACCTCTTTGCAAATTCTTCTCCAGTTGATTCCTTCCACCAGTACCTCTCAGCACCAGTTCTACTCCAACCCCCGTTCACTTCTCCAACTACCTCATAAACAACATTCACCCTGATGTTAACTGATTAACCCTCATGCCATGTATTTCCTTAGTCAGTTTAGTTCATTTTATTTCTTCAGTGTTGTTATCTGCAGGGAATTGTTTTGAAAGCCAAAGGATTAAAGACGAATCACATGATGTCTTCTCCATGCTGACCACAACATTCATCCTATAATATTTTATTTATGTAACATATAATTGAGAATATATGGGCAAGACTTTAATGGGAATATGAAGAAGAGATGTCACTGAAGGCAACAACCTTATGGCTCCAAGTGGAAGGGAAAAGGGAGAGGTAATTGTATGAGCATGTATTGATTGTAACCTCACGGGTACCTCTGAGCAGCTCGAAATTGCCTTGATTTAGTGTGTATGAACACTTTAGGTCTTTCTAATGTTAGGTGGTTGATTTCTCGTTGTCCAGACGCGTCCTGCACCCTGTTGGAGATCTACTTTAAGTCTTTTTATTAAAAAATGATTCAACTGTGAACAAAGTGCTGTGCTAGGTACTGGAAGAACAGTGGTATTATACAAGACATCAGTCATGCAATTAAGAGGGCACTGCTGTAGTTAAATAGCATAAGGAAAATTGAGATACAATATGATACATGCAATGAAGATAAAGAAAAGGACAATGAAACCTGGTATAAACCTTAGTCTAGAATGGGTTTAGAGCAGGATTTGAGAAAGACTACCTAGACATTCTGTTATTTGAGTTAGACCTTAAAGGATGTATGGGAGTTCATCAGGAGTAATAGTGGAAGATGGAAAAGGGAGAAGGGGGTGGAAAATATTCAAGGCAGAAGGAATAGCATGTATGAAGTCATAGAAGAAAGGAAGAGCAAGGCTTATAGGGAATGGTGAGAATGCCAATATGACTGAATGTAGGTATAAGAAGGAATGGGATAAAATGAAACACTACCCACTCTTAAACTTCCTCCCAACTTGTTGACTGCACTTCTCTGTCTCTGCAGGCTCAGTCTCCACTGCCTGGTCATTAGAGGTTAAGGTCCTCAAGATTTGGTCCTATCCTTTTGTTCCACTCTGTGTCCTCTTCCTGGGCAACTTCATCCATGCCCAATTTCAATTATACAGTCAAATGAGTTTTTATTTCTGGTTCAGAGTCTGACCTCTAGCTCACACCTTCAAACACATATATGCCATGTAGGGTCTCCAAGGCACCACATTTGGCTCAAAACAGAACCCGTAATTTTTACTTTCTTAACTTGGTTCCTCTTTCAGTGATCAGCACTGCCATCCATCCAGTTATACAAGTTGGACTTTATCCTGAACATTGGCATTATCCCTAACATCTTTCTCCAACTCACACATCCAGTTCACTGCAAGTAATGTTGATTTTACTTAAGTATCTCTGAAATCCATCCACTTTGATCCACTTCTATCAAGTACACAGCAGTTAAAGCTACAATTTGTTGCCTAGACTATTGCTATTGCAATAACTCTAACGTGTCCTCACATTTCTACTTTTAATCTCACTTTAATTTAAACTTTGCAGTTTAGAACCAGAGAATCTCTTAGGAAGCTGAGCAATATGGTGAACTAGAGATCATAAAAATACCTCCCAGTATAGAAAAAAATACACTGGATAAAACTGCATGGCTGATCTGGCAGGGAAAAATATAATAAGATAATTTCTTAGAAATAAGACATTAAATAAAAGTACAAATCTGCAGGATCTGGCTCCAGCCAAGACAGTTTATAATCTGGATCTTAATGGGTCATGTATACCAAAGAACAAAAACAAAAAACAATGCTTGACCCAACACAAGACAGGAGTTAGAAATAGACACACCAGAAATAAAATGGAGACTTCCAAAGAGTGACATCCTCAAATAAAATAGGGGAAAAAAAAAAATTTCTGCTGAAGGAGACAGTGGTGATACATACAAGGTTTTTCCTTTTTTTTTTCCTAGTATTTTCCCTTATCCTTTCATTATGCACCATTACATTCAAAGTTTTGAAATAACTACTCATAGCATGGGGAAAAAAGTATCCTTTAAGAATGACTAAAAAAAGGATGATCATTTGTAAGTATTTATTCTAGACTTGAGACATGAAAAACAAAGCCTAAGAAAACTGGGGAAAAAAAATGGTAGATAGAAGACAGGGCTACCATGTAGTTTATACAGACAGAACATCAGCTGGAGACTCACTTTTGCTCCTAGAACCACCACAGGAACATACTAGGAAAACTGAAATAATTCAAAGACCCTTTGAAGGAAGCAGGTTGGTGCCGCAAATGCTGCAAGAGAGCTGAAAAACTCCTAAGACAAAAGATATAATCTCTTGGGAGCTCTATGGCCCTGCCCCTCACCTAAGAAACACGAATACTTATCATGGCCATCATAGGGCAAGATTATATACCTCTTGAAGCACCACCTTGAAAGATTATATACAACTCCAAAGCACCGTTATATACCCTTTTGAAAGCACCACCTCCTGGCTGGAGGCCAACAAACTCAAGTCATTACGGCAGCTCAGAAGAAACCTGCTCCAAAAAAAAAAAAAAAAAAAAAAAAAAAAAAAAAAAAAAAAAAAAAAACAACAACAACAGCTACTTCCACTGCCTGCAACACCCCGGGCTAACGAAAGGTCCAGAGTTCCATGTGACAACTTCATAGCTAGAATAACCAGTAATGTCTCCACTTTTATTCAAGATTTTAGTAATTTGAGTCTTGTTTATTTTTTCTTGTTCAGTCTACTTAAAGGTTTGCCACTTTGGTTGATATCTTCATAGAAACAACTTCTAGTTTTGTTTATAGTGTTTTCCAAATCTTTTATTCCCTCGTTAGTCTTCTCTCTAGTTGTTCTATCCATTATAGAGAGTGGGGTATTGCTGTTCTAACCATTATTTTTGAATTATTTCTTCTTACAATTCTTACAGTTTTATTTCATGAATTTTGGAGCTTTTTTGTTAGGACGAATATATATATACACACACACACACACACACACATATATATATATATATATATATATACACACACACACACACATACATATGCTTATCATTGTTATAGATTCTTAATTAGTCTTTTAAAATATTTTGTCTTCTTTAATAACTTTATTAAAGATTTTGTTTTCATCCTTTTAGTTCAAAATCTTCATATATTTAAATCAAATTGTGTCTCTCATAAATGACATATAGTTGGATGTTTATTTTATCCATTCTGCCAGTTTCTGTTATTAATGGAATGTTTAATACATTTATATTTAATGCGGTTGTTGATAAAATAGGATTTATATCTACCACTTTGCTATTCATTTTTTATATATCTTAATTTTTTGTTCCTGTATCCCTCTATTGGTGTATTCTTTTGAGTTAGATAATTTATAGTGAATCATTTTTCCTTCTAGGTATTTTATAGGGAACCATTTTTCCTTGTCATTTCTTATATTATATTTTGAGCCATTTTCTTAGTAGTTGTGGTAAAGGTTACCATAAGAATCTTAACTTAAAATATTTTAATTTTGATTAATATCAACTTAATTTCAGTAGCATACAAAAACTTTGCTTTTATCTAGCTTCATTCCCTCCATTCTTTGTGCTGTTAGCATCATACAAATTCTTTCTTTATACATGTGTGACCATGAATATAGATTTAAAATAATTGCATTATGTTGTTTACTTTTAAATCAGATAGAAAAAATAAGCATAATAAAAATATATTCTTTTATATAAACTTATATAGTTACCTCTATCAGTTGTCTGTATTTTTTATGTTAACTCCAGTTACTAGACTTGAGACATGAAAAACAAAACC
The DNA here is from genome assembly GCF_002776525.5 of Piliocolobus tephrosceles. Lineage (NCBI taxonomy): Eukaryota > Metazoa > Chordata > Mammalia > Primates > Cercopithecidae > Piliocolobus > Piliocolobus tephrosceles. Next base: position 98,022,139 of record NC_045439.1, on the reverse strand, counting down.
TAACAAAACCGGGAAAAAAAATGGTAGATAGAAGACATTTTAGTCTATTGGACTATTTTATTTTAGTCTAATGGACTCCTTTTAGTATTTCTTATAGGGCAGGATTACTAGCAACAATTGCTCTCCGTTTGTGGTTTTCTAGAAATGTCTTACTTTCTCCTTCCTTTTTTGAAGGTTAGTTTTGGTGGATGTAGAATTCTTGGCTGAACAGTCTTTTTCTTTCATCACTTCAAGTATGTAATTCTCCTGCCTTCTGTTCTCTATGGCCTCTTATGAGAAGTCAGCTGTTAATCTTATTGATAATTAAGTGTATATGAGCAGTCATTTTTATCTTGCTGCTTTCAAAATTTTCTCTTTGTCTGTGGCCTTTAACAATTTAAATATTATGTGTCTACTTATACATTTCTTTGAGTTTATCCTACTTGGAATTTGTTGAGTTTCTTGGATTTGCAGTATAATGCTTTTAATCAATTTTGGGAAGTTCTTGGCCATTATTCCTTCAAATACTTTTCTCCTTTCTGTCTCTCCTGTATTTCTGGGATTCCTATTATGCATAAGTTGCTATGCTTGATAGCATCTTTCAATCTCTGAGGTTCTGTTCATTTTTCTTCTTCTTTATTTCTCAGCCTATATAATCTCAATTATCTATTTTCAAGTTTGCTGGTTCTTTCTTCCACCTGCTCAAATATGTTAAATCCCTCTCCAAGTTTGTTTTATTTGGGTTTTTGTACTTTTCGACTCCAGAATTTTGATTTCCTTCTTTTTAAAATTTCTCCCTTTAAATATTCTCCATTTCATGAAACATTTACCTGCTTTCATTTTGTTCTCTAAACATGATCTCTTTTAGTTGTTTGAACATATTTAAGTAACTGTTTTGCAGTCTTTGTCCAATAAGTTCAATGACAAGACTTCCTTACAGATAACTTCTATTGATTTCCTTTGTCCTGTGTTTTTTCATATCTCATATTTTTTATTGTTAAAACTGGACATTTTAAATAATATGTGGCAACTCTGGAAATTGGTTTCTCTCTCCTCCCCAGGTTTGTTGTTGTTGCTGATTGTTATTGTCTTATGACGCTTCTTGACTGACAGCTTCTTCAGCTTCAAACTTGGTATGTGTGAGACAAAAAGAAACTCCAGGACACTCATCTCCCTGTGATTTTTGCATTTCTTGGGTCCTAGTCAGTCTGCTTCTTCTCTCCAACTTTCATAGTTTTTAAAAATCCTTGTCTTGTATATACATTGCAATGTTTTGGTGATGTTTTGCAGACAGAATATGAAAAAAATATATATCCATTCTATTTTCCTACAAGTAGAAGTCTCTTTGTCTCTTTTTATAAACAATTATCTGAGACATAGTTTTGCATTTTCTGAGTGGTTATTTGGTTTGTCTCTACCACTACATAGTAATCTCCATGAAGGCAAGTGTCTGGTCTGTTCACCATGTTTTCCCCACTGTCCAGCACATAATAGGGCCTCAATACATATTTTTGGATCAATGAATATACACACCTCCTCTACAAATCTGAAGAAGGTGAAGTTGCAAGTTGACTGAAATTACATGTATTTTCTTATGTGATATTGTTGGAAGCAAAAATCTAAGGCTCAACCCAGGAATTCTCCATATGTGGAGTTTCTCTGTGGGTGTGCTTAGAACATATCAGTGGAGAGTGCTGTGTAGCTAGCAGTGAAGTCTGTGCTTCCTGTGGACACTTCCTTAGGCCAAACTCCCCCATGAGGGCAACTATCTGAGAAGGTGATAGCACAGGACTATCCAGGATACACAATAGTATAAGGGCTACTGTATCACTTCAACATGACATAGCAAAATGTCAAGCCTCAGAGAGTATCTAAATAATGATTGGGTAGGAAGATACTTGCAGTATTCAAAGAAGAAAATCAAACTTTTCCCATATGATTCTGAGAGGATACCCCACAATGTTTGTCAGGATTTCAAGGGTGGAGATAGTAGCAAACTACTGTTTAAAGCTCCATGAACAAATGTCCCCTATAATTGTACAATAATGACTAGTTATGTTGGTCATAATTCTCTTTTATCTCTCCCTTTCTCCCTTTCAAAATAGGGCATCAGATATAGAAATGTGAAAGTAGCATACATAGGGTCTAAAGTTGAGATATGGCTAATGTGTACATGTGTATACATTTAATTTATATATATTTAATTTATGCATGGGAGAGAGTGATAGTACTCTCCTTTGTGTAATCAGGCAGTGCTTTGATTCACCAGGCATACAAAGTGTGACAGGCATAGGAGTCATCTGAGGTTAAGAGACAGAGGCCCAGAAGAAGGCTTTGTGGTCTCTGTTCTCAGGAAGGTGAAGAGCTAGTGTGTACTTGGCTTAATGGGAAAATCATTATAAACTCCAACAATATGCTGCCCTTTTCATAAGAAAGGATAAACACAGTACTAAGAAAATTGGACTTTCTGGATGAACAGTTCTGATTTTGCTAATTACTAGTTGTATGACCTCTCAACTTCTCTACCTATAGTGTTTATCCCTGCATTGGAGATAATAATAGTTGTTGCTTCCTTGAGATGGTCTGAGGATTATTGCGTATAAGGTTGTCAGTTCAGTAAGTAGGTAAAGAATAAAGAAGAGGAGAGGAGAGTTGTTATTGCTATGGTGGAATATTTGCTTAATAGAATTTTCAGTAACAGTAAATGATTATACTGATCATGCACACTTTCATGCTCCTGTGGTCTTGTGACACATGCTAGCAAGATGGCTGTGGATGTGGACAGAGGCCTAGCTACAGAACGTAGGCCACACAAACTGGACTATATGTGGTCTGAACCAGTGATCTGAGCTTTTTAATTTTTTTTTGACAGAGTCTTGCTCTGTTGCCCAGCCTGGAGTGCAGTGGCGTGATCTCCACTCACCACAACCTCTGCCTCCTGGGTTTAAGCGATTCTCCTGCCTCAGCCTCCCGAGTAGCTGGAATTACAGGCATGTGCCACCACGCTGGGCTAATTTTTTGTGTTTTTAGTAGAGATGGGGTTTCACCATGTTGGCCAGGTTGGTCTTGAACTCCTGACCTCATGATCTGCCTGCCTCGGCTCCCAAAATGCTGGAATTGCAGGCGTCAGCCACCGCGCCCTGCACAATCTGAGCTTATGCAGTAAGAGACTCTAGCCAATTACTCTGATTGGCCTCAAAGAAGTGCACTTCATCATCTGCAATTTATATGCCCTAAAATTGTTATGCCCTAAAATCTAACAGTGAAAATTGTTAGATTTGGGTGTTAGAGGCTGCAGTCCCTAGAAACTAAATAACCATGTCCATGTTTAGAACATCTGGCAAAGCATCTGGCAGCTAGCTAGAACCAGGCAGGCAGAATAGAAATCCTTGAGAAATGTGACATGAGGTAGACTGCAGTGACTAAGCTCTCTCTCTCAGCATGTGTGGAATGGCTGCAATGAAAGAGATATCATGCATAGATAAAGTCCACAGATAAGCTTTTATGTTGCAGCTATGCCTGCCCTTCCCCTTTGAACTTTTGCACCAATTGTTAAAGAAGAAACTGTGGTGTTCTGTTATTTTCCATAGCCTCTTTTTTTTTTTTTTTTTTTTTTTGTCTTCATTCTCTAAGGGAAGCAAACAAAACAAAACAAAACAAAACAAAAAACACTGACCAGAAGGCCAAAAGCAACAGGACGTGGTTCCCTTTACAGAATTTGACATTGCTGATTGCCAAATTCCTTATGAAATATTTTTCTTCCTGGCCTAACAAGGACATTGTTCTTTCTGTTTTTCTTCAAACAAACACTTAAATCACTCCTTCTTTGTTTCCTTAACTGCATCCTCTTTTTCATCTTGCTCAGAAAATGTGCTGTTCCTTGGTCTTCTCTCTTCACACTCCTCTTTCTTAAAGGCATAAACTTTGACAGTCATCACCTATTTGTAACATATTTGAGTTCATGCACTCACATGATCATTCATTTATACGACACCCATTTGTTCTCAGTTCTTACAAGAAAGGCACCAAACAAGGTAGTGAAAGATGCTGCTCTCAAGAAAATGACAGTCCCAGAACTGATATTCACTGACCCCGCTAACCCTTAGTACAACCATACTTGTTATTTATCTGTTCTAATTGGTTGGTTTGTGTGCCATACTAGTTTTTAAATATTTTGATCATTATAGTTATACCTAGATGGGGTATATTGAATAACAGAAAATGCTTAAATCCAAAGTTGACATCTGTTCTGAACTTTAATATCCATTTTGCTGGCTTAAAATTTCCTATTGCTATCCCAGTTGTGAACAACTATTTTTGACGAAATACTGGTTTTCAAGGTTCAGGTCCCTTTCCTTTGAAAATTTGTATTCCAGAAGTAGGAGCTCAAAGAAAGTTAAAAAATGGGCTGGCTCCTTATTTTGCAAATGAGAAAGTATCCCTCTTTGAGGGATTGTGACTTGCTTAGTCAAGCAGTTGACCAGAACCCAGATCCTGCAACCCTAATTTAAGTGTATCAGTAGTTTTAAAGATTTGGAGGAATTTTTCAATTTCCTCCCAGCTGCCTTGGCTTGCATATGCAATAATAAAATTCTTTAGATAGGACATGGCTATGCATTATCAAGAATGTGTGAAGACAACGTGTGTGAACAAATGTATCTTCTATAATGGCTGGGAGAATGGAATAATTCAATGTCATTCTTAGGCCAAACCTTTTGCTGCCACAAGTTTAATCGGCATGCATTTGGTGCCATTTTGTTTGCCTTTTTCACATGGCGCTTCAACGAGGCCCTAGCTATTTTTAGTTTACCTGCGTGGATTTCCCAGGGACAGTATTACTTCACACAATGTTTCAGAAATTTTTAGTATTCAGGCTTTTAGTATTCATGTTCCAAATTGTTTCATATACGTGTGTACATACATGCTTACTCCCCCATGGTTCCCACTCCACCCATTCAAGATACAAATGTCCTCTGCCAGATCTTGTCTTTCAATGTTTACTTAATAATTTATGGTCACTGTACTGATTAGAAACATAGCAGAGAACAGGAGGCAGGAAGACTGACAACAAAAAGGTGACAGCTGACAGTCTGATACTAAGGGAGAAGGTAAAAAAATCATAAAAACCATGTCAGTGAAGGACCATCCTCGGTAGTGACAAATCGTCCATCACATATCAATACTATATGACAGTAGAGGCCAATGTGGATATTAAACAATGCAGAATCTCAAAACCAATGGAAAACATCAGTTTTCTATATCTTTTGTTTTAAAATGTCCAGATATGGCCGGGCAGGGTGGTTCACTCCTGTAATTCCAGCACTTTGGGAGGCCGAGGCCAGCGGATCACAAGGTCAGGAGATCGAGATCATCCTGGCTAACACGGTGAAACCCCATTTCTACTAAAGAAAAATACAAAAAATTAGCTGGGCATGGTGGTGGGCGTCTGTAGTCCCAGCTACTCAGGAGCCTGAGGCAGGAGACTGGAGTGAACCTGAGAGGTGGAACTTGCAGTGAGCCAAGATTGCACCACTGCACTCCAGCCTGGGCGACAGAGCGAGACTCTGTCTCAAAAAAATGAAATAAAATGCCAGATACATATCATACATTTTTAGGAAGGTTCTCACTAAAAATGATTAAAATTCCTTAATGATGTTTTACAGAAATAATAGTGTAACAGTAATACTAACAATAGGAAGAAGAAGGAAGAGGAGAAATCTTGTTTCTCTAAGATTACTAAAGTATTTTTTCCCCATTTATATTGTCTAATGTAATCCTCAAATGAATCTGATGAAATAGGTGTGACTTTAACCATTGTTGTTTGAACTAACAATTAAGGATGCAAAATATTAAAACAATAACATAAAGTAGAAATTCCTGAATCACACTTCTAGCATGGATCATAGAAATCTTTCCTTCTGGGATGTCTCAAAACATGCAGTGTCCACATTTCTGGGTTTCTCAGATGACCATTTTGATGGACCCCACACCTCAGGTATCTAAGGCTGGTTGACTCTAAGAAAATCTAATATAAAATGTTCCTCTATTGGCCATTTCTACTTCCCGGTCAAACGGGAAGTCCTTCTATGTCTCCTGCTCTCAGTGTCTTCTGGAAACTTCCATGACATAATATTCTGACTTTGCATGGTTATGGAGTTCCTACCATTTGACTATGACATTCAGACAGTAGAGGGAGGGGGGTCAATTTGGTTGGGATCAAAAGCAAATATTCCAGCACTTAATACATGAAACTGTCCCATTCTCCTTCCATGACCTCCATGTCACCACATCACCTGACATTTGCACCCCATGTCTCTACCCCTCATTGTACTTCTTGAGCTGTTGAGGGGCGGCATTTATTTTCTAATGCATGAGGGGTCTTATTCGCCAGGCTGGTTGTCAGGTCTAACGTGTGCAGTCATCTGTCATTTCTATCAAACTCCTTAGATTTTGCAAGTTAGACCTGTGAGTGGGCCCCACCCGTCAGCCCTCTAGATAGACTTGGATGAGTTTGAACCAGAAAGGGTCAAAGTTTCAGTCTTCCATATGGGGCACCTCTTATGAGCTGAGACACATCTTCTAGAATCTACCTTGTTACAGTTACTTGATGGTGAACATTGCAAGTAGATTTCAACCAGCTCTGTGCAGGTCCTAGAAGATAGCACCTTCCGTTAAGCCAATAGTAAATGCTTCTGCCTTTCAACCCCAGGCAGAATGTTCTGAGATCCATTTCATTCATTTCCTTGGAAGCTCTAGCTCAACTAAGTATCAGTTTCCTGTGGTGATGGCCAACTGGATAATGCATTCAGGCATGGGTTTTCTCTCCCTCTTTCACTCCCTTGTTCCTCCTCCCTGGGATTATGTCCCAAATAAATGACCAGGCCTTCAAACCTTTACTGAAAGCTTGGCTGTGGATGGGTGGATTGGAGGAAGGAGGAGGAGTGGAGCCCCAACTGGGGCATTCCTGTTTCAGGTGAAAAATCTGTAGTAATAATGAAGAAAATAAGAGCCAATATTTAATGAGCACTTAACATGTACCAAACACAGTTGAGAACACTTTACATGCTCTAACACATTTAGTGCAATATGTGCATTTTACAAATGAGAAAAGTAAGTCTGTGTTTAAGTGACTTGTTCTGAGTAACACAGGGCAGAATTAGGGCATAAAGCTGGTTAGGGCATTTGAACCTAGATTCAGAGCTCTGATGACTGCATGAGACTCAGGGTAAGTCTTCAGTTGTTTGGAAATCTTGGGGAGGCAGAGAGGTCAATTATTTTATTTTATTATCATTTTTTTGAGACAGAGTCTTGCTCTGTCACCCAGGCTGGAGTGCAGTGGCACAATCTTGGCTCACTGCAACCTCTGCAATCCCTCCTGGATTCAAATAATTCTTCTGCCTCAGCCTCCCAAGTAGCTGGGATTACAGGCATGCACCACCATGCCCAGCTAACTTTTATATTTTTAGTAGAGATGGGGTTTCACCATGATGGCCAGGCTGGTCTCAAACTCCTGACCTCAGGTGATCTACCCACCTAGGCCTCCCAAAGTGCTGGGATTGCAGGTGTGAGCCACCATGCTGGCAAGAGGTCATTTATTAACTGCCAAAGACCATTCTGGTGTTAGTAATGTTTGGAACAGGTGCTTGGAGTTGAGGGTATCTGCCATCTCCTGTACATTTGTGCTGGTCAAATGCAATGAGCTCAGCCTTTCTCTGGTATAGGGTGTACCGAGTCCCAGTTTAAAGGACCTCATTTCTGGGGTCCCCCATATGGGCATCATTCCATCCTTCACATCAGGAGAAGGCAGGGTATTTCCACAGCTTTGGCGCACACTCAGTGTCCAGAAGCTTTCAGTATCCCTTATCACACTAATGTTGGCCTCAATTTCTCTCTCTCTGTCTCACACACACATACACACACACGCACACACACACCCCTCTTTAAAACTACCAATGGAAATACATTTAATCCTGTGTGTTAAAAGGGCTAACTGAACTCTAAAACTCTCTCTCTGTAAACTAAGGCAAATGCAACGCAGCATGGACTTAATGGCTTTAACCTGCTCTGCAGCAATCAGGTCCATGCCTTCAGAGATGAACTAACATCTTTCACAAACCTCTGCCTAGACCTTCACGCTTCACAGACTGCAGCGCTTCATTTTGGGTAGAGCTCACCTCACCAGAAGCTGTCTCACACCTCCACTCTGAAATAGCAGCCGGCCATGCCACTGGCCAGTTTATGATACAATAGCTTCCTTGGAGCATGCTTATAAATATTTATAGCACCAAGCGAGCAGTAATGGGCTGCTATTCAAACACACCTGCTGGGGAAGAAAGAAATAAAATAGAAAATAAAGAAAACACATACACACTCACACATATTAATGCCCACTATGTGAAGGTCATTTAGGCATTTAGTCCTAGGGAGCACATGTACAGAATGATCAGAATAATCACTGCTTTCCCAGGGTCTGTGGTCCACACATGCAGTATCCTGGAGGAAGCAGGACAAGGACCTATTTTGTTTGTAAATGTTGCTTCCTCCGATAATGAACATGTTTGTTGAACTACAGTTGAAAAATACTGACGTGAACAAAGAATAAGAAAAATAGTACCTACATATCTTACCTCCCAGAGGTAACAGTGTTAATATTTTGGAATATTTCTTTCTATGCTCTAAGAAATGCATACTCTTTATGCTCTTTTGAGCCTTGCTTTATTAGAGTTAATGGTATAGTATCTTTAAACAGTTTGAAAATCTTTTCTAATTTGATAGTTGAAAACGATCTGTTGTTGCATTGATTTTGTTATTGAGGGCTGCTTGCTAACTCAATTAATAAAGATTTACTTCAGCACTATTGAGTATAAAGCATCTAGCATGGGCGATGGGAGGCAAATATGCATTGGGCAGAATCCCTGTACCCAAAATGCTTGCAGTCTGATGAAGCAGAAAAGGAAGCTTTGCCTTCAGTGTGTAGTAATTATGAGTTCTTCTTCTGTGACCTGTGTATTCAGGTCTTTTAATAGTTTCGTTTTTCGATAGAGATCCTGAAAATTCAGTGCTTATGCTTTCATTCAGTGAGGGGGTCAATGTGTTAGTGAAGAGATGTTTAATTTCAGTCTCCTATCCTATCATCAAGTCAACTTTCAGAATAAAGAACGGTGTGCATAATATTGCTCATGTGCTTTCTTTCAAATAATTTGGAAAACACTTGCCCTCAGAGACCTGAAATCAATTTTATCAGAAATCTTAAAATTGGCAAAAAGGGGCTCACATTAAACCAAGTCAAAAGAAGGGGAAGAGGTCAAATGACTGATCCCAATTAAAAAAATATATATGTGCCATGCTCTCTACATGCTATGTTATAATTTTGGAATGCTTGGGAATAGCCTTTGGCAGTAAATAAGCTTCAAATTTGACCTTGGTTTAATTTTTTCTGTGGATTTCCAGTCACCTGCTATGTTGTCTTCTGCAGTTAAATAGTAAAGAATTAGGATCATTAAAAACAATACTTTATTGAGTTCACCTTGCATGTCAGATTTAGTGCCTAAGTCGAGAGAAATCCAGATACGGCAGAGAGGTGGTGGCTGTACTCAAGGAACCTCCTCCCTGAATGACCTAAGAACTGGACGAGCGCTCATCTAACTGGTTAGTTTCAATGGTGTTCACAGGGCAAGGGCCATGAACAGATGCTAAAACAGTGAGGAAAGGCTGATGTGTGATAGATGGTTCCAAAATACCTAAGTAACACTCCATATACAACTTAAATCTTTATTATATGAAATGTGTGCTTGTTGGTTAGAATTAGAGTTTTTTTTTTTAAAAAAAAAAAAAACCTAAACTATAAAAAAAGTTTAAGAACAAGGAGGTAAATTTGAATATAATCTGATTGCTATATTATATTAGAAAATCACTTAATTTTGTTAGGTGTTTAAAGTGGTTTTGTGGGCATGTGGAAAAATATTTTTGTTTTGGGAGATGTATGAGTTATTTATAGATGAAATGTCACAATAGTTTATCAAAAATATAAATAGGTACATAGATAGATGGATATAGATAAATGATAGAAAAGTAATAGATAAGCTAGGAAGATAGATGAAGCAAAAGTGGCAAAATTCTAAAAATGTTGAATTTTTGTATTTGGTTCATGCAAAAGTGATTGCGGTTTTACCATTCCTTTTAATGGCAAAACCGCAATCACTTTTGCACCAACCTAATAAATATATGAGCAGTCATTATAATGTCTGCTTTTCTCTATATTTACAGATTTTTATAATACAAAGTTTTTTTTAAAGTATTGTCTTTATCAGGTGACTTCAAAATCACTGGGGAAAAGAGAAAGGCCATTTTATTGCTTTAAATATTTTTAATGCCAAAATGAAAGCAGAAAGAGTTAATTCAGGTCACTTATTCAGAGATTTAGAAACAAGGTATGGTTGTGGATTTTCTGGAGAGTCACAGGAGGCCTACTGTTTGTATGAAATGCTTCAATTTTTCTGACAGCTCTCATCTATGTTTTTCTCCAGATATTTCACTGCTCATGTTTCTTTGTTTCATAGCAGAGTGCTGAAGTAGAAAGTGCATGCTATTTAGAGCCAGAAGTTGTGGGTTTGAATGCAAGCCTGTCAATTCTAGCTCCTGGACCTGAGGCAGACTAATTAACATTTTAATATTCACTTTCTTAAACGCTAAACATTGGATATTAAAATTATTTGCTTCCCAGAATGACCATGCAGCTAGGAGAATGCTTTGTAGAGTGGGCATCTATATTGTATGGGCTGAAATGTGCCCCCATTTCACATTCCTATGTTGAAACCTAACCCCCTAGTACTTCAGCATGTAATTGTATTTGGAGAATAGGGCCTTTAAAAAGGTGATTAAGTTATCCAATGTGACTGGCATTCTTATAAGAAGAGGTATGTTGGACACACTGAGAGACACAGGGGTAGGGACATACACACACAGAAGAAAGACCGTGCAAGGACACAATGAGCAGGCGGCTGTCTGCAAGCCAAGGAGAGAGGTCTCAGAAGAACCTTCTGACACCTTGATTTTGGACTTCTAGCCTCTAGAACTGAGAAAATAAATTTCTGTGTTTGAAGCCACCCAGTGGTATTTTGTTATGGTAGACTTAGCAAGTTAATGTGTATGTACCATGTGCATTGTTGTTTTCTTTTATTCTCTTTATCTAATTGCTGTGCAATATTGTTACCTTCCAGGATCAGTATATTTTTTCCATTTGCTTCTGATACAGCTCTGTTATGGACCCTATCCATCCTAGCAGCCTTGCTCAAAGGATGACCTCATGAAACGCATAATCCTTCCAGGGTCCCTACATCTCCTGATGGGACAATCAACAGTAGATTTCAGTTCTCACTAAAAGTATTTTTCAGTTTGTCCATCAGTCATTTTCAGATGTTTAATGAGTGCCTACTATGTGTCAGACTGTCATGGGCACTTGAATCAAAATTAATGCCAAATTACTCTGCGGCCATTAGACAGGAAGGGTTACAGAAGGTATTTCCTTCTAAGCATTTTGGGGAAAAAATACAGTTTTCACTAATTCTAACAGTACTCCTCTCCCTCACTCAAATGGTTCTACCACCACCACCATTTGAAATGTGTACATTCTTATTTGGAGTGCAAGGAGTTGGAATATCAATCAATTAATACATCATTTGATCAGCAGATATTAATGTTCCATATGAAACAGCAACAACAAGCAAGAGTATAAGGTAGGGAACTTGCCCTCAGGGAACTTATACAAATTTCTAAGAGATGCAAGATAGAAAATTAGAAGAGATGTCACAAGGCAAGACATGTATATTGAGTGCCATGCCATCATTGGTTTGCTTATCTCTTGGTTACTGTTAACTTGTTTTCCCCAAGCTCTTATTACTTAACTCCTTTTGCTCTCCCACTTCCTCCTCCCTTCCTTTTGTGTCTGGCAGTATCATTGGCTCCTCCCCATCCTCCTGTTAATATTGAACCATAGTATCTTTCTATCACCTTCAATTGCACTCATGACTGTTAAAAGTACACATACATCTCAAAGCTGTGGTGACAAATATGAGAAAATGAAATTGAAGGGGGGGGGCTGATTTACAAACAAATGAAGGCCAGAATGACCCAAAGTAAAAAAGAAAAAAAGGTTATAGCATTAGGTCATAGCAGCCAGAAGCAGCCCTGCAGGGAAAAAAAAAAAAAAAAAAAAAAAAAAAAAAAAAATTCGCTGGAGGGCAACGGTGGCTGAAAAGAGAATTTAAAATAAGCATTTATATTTATCTTTGTTAAAGGCTGGAGAGTGCAAGGGTTCTGGAGAGGGCCCGCACTATCACTGCAGTGTGCAGAAGCTGAGCCACCATTTCAGCATGGGGATCGTTTTTAAAAACTGATAAGAAGGCCTGTAATCCCAGCAGTTTGGGAGGCCGAGGCCGGCGGATCACGAGGTCAGGAGATCGAGACCATCCTGGCTAACACGGTGAAACCGTGTCTCTACTAAAAATACAAAAAACGAGCCAGGCGTGGTGGTGGGCGCCTGTAGTCACAGCTACTCAGGAGGCTGAGGCAGGAGAATGGCGTGAACCCGGGAGACGGAGTTTGCAGTGAGCCGAGATCGCGCCATTGCACTCTAGCCTGGGTGACAGAGCGAGACTCCGTCTCAAAATAAAATAAATAAAATAAAATAACGGATAAGAAGCGTTTGTGAATAACTTCTGTTTCTGGATCAGAATTAGAAATTAGAAAGGGTGCATAGTTATTACTATTCACGTGGTAATAGTAATCACAAATGTGCGGTAATTAGGTTGTCAGTTTGGCATTAGGTAAAAAAAAGGGTAAACTTGCTGGGGTGCGTTAGACTACAATTGGGGCAACAGAAGCTGAATGTAGAGTACAAATCATTCCTGTGCCTCGCTAGAGATGCCCCTACCAAAGGGGAAGGGAAGCCCGGTCCTGAGAGGCCTGGGATCCTGGAACAAGGGCCACTCAGTCAGGACCCATCACACACCAAGAAGGCTGGTTGCCAATCTCTTCCTCTCTTGCTCACTCTCTCTGGCTCAATAGTGACCCCTCTTTTTAAATATATGTTTTCCTCCTGTTCCACTCTACTCTCTATAGCCCGGTTTCCTTGGTCTCCTCTTATTTTTCTGCTTTCATTCCCAGTCTCTTTCTCTCTCACTCACTGTCTCTGACTTGATAGTGAACCTTCTTTTTAAATATATGTTAAATATATGTTTTGCTGCAGTTCCACTCTCCTGTCTATAGCCTGATTCCCTTGGTCTCCTTTTATTTTTCTGCTCTCTTAAATCTTCAGTACACGCAGGGCTTTGCTTTTCTTGGTGCTGACTGCAGCTCTAACTCTACATAACCCTTGGACTAGCATCTCTGCAACCGGGTGGGTCATTTCCCCAATGATCCAATCACAAATCCCCAGGCAAATTTGCAGAGTCACAGCTTATGGAAAATTTAGGTTCTGAAGTCTGCTTGTGAGACAAAAAGTAGACTTGGCAAATCTCTTTAGAAGCACTTCATTGGGAACTGACACATCACTTCTTAGTGACTCAGATCCAGCTTTAGATGAGTATGAGACGAAATTGTTAGTTTGCCTTTAGTAGGCAAACTTTATGAAACGTGGGCATTGTAAACATGAGCAGGACCCTTAGCTTGGTGAGATGCCTATATTCTCAGAGGTGCTTAGGAAACAACACAGACTTGGCGGGGACAGTGTATTCATATCAGCCATATCTCCTTAATGAGTGGGATGGTGCTAGGAATCTCCTATGCAACTACAATTATTTTTCTTTTTTCTCTGTCTCGCTCTACCTTAATGTATACATTTGCATTCCTTAATGTGATGTGAGCCCACTGAATTGGGCTCCATTCACTCAGGAGTCTACTTGTGGCTAAGCAAAATGAAGGTGAGTGGTCAGAGGCCTGGCAGATGATTCAACAGTGAATCAAAAAGGAGAGGTTCCCAGAGAGGATGGAAAGGGGGAGCAGTACCCCACATAAACCTCTTAGAATGATGCTAGGGGAGTTTTTATTAGGGGATAATGAAGTCTGACTTTGTGGATACCAAGTGACTGTTAGCAGATAGATCTTTCTTAGGGTGATGAGTTGAGGAGCAGTGATTATCCTAATTGTTCTTATTCTTAAAACAGACTAAGAATGTTTATCCCTGTCCTCTTTTCCACTCTCAAAAGCCAGTTTTTCAGAATTCAAAGTAATAACTGTGTAAGTTTAGATAAGTAGAAGTCTCATGTAAGGCTATCCAGCATAGCATCTGTGAATCCAGATGCTGAGGTTGGATAGACCTGACTGCCACATTTGCTGTAATTTTGGACAAATTGTTTAACCTTTCAAAGCCTCAGATTTTCCACTATAAAGTGGACATTGTTAAGACTTACCATCCAGTGGTCTTGCAAGGATTCAGTGAGATAATGCACAATTTCTGGCACATCGTACATGACAGTATGCGTCAGAGTTCATAAAGACTAATTTGAGCCTTGGTGTCTGTGGTGGTCTTTGGAAAATAAGGAAGAGGACAGGAGACAGGTAGATGGTTTAGGAGACTGGGCAGGACAACCTTTGTGATGTGCATCTCTGTGAAGTTTCACTGGTCCTGTGCTCAGCAGGTCTTATCAGGCAGGACATGCCATAAGCTTAAAGGTTAGCCCCCAGGGGCCCATCTGAGGCTAAACCTTTCTTTGTGCAAAGTTAATCCCTGACAGCATAGAAAAGCAATGCGAAAAAATTGCAAGGGGAAAAAAATGTGACTTAGTGGGTGTTGGAAATAGAAAGGGAGAGGGAAAGGTGTAAAAGAAAAGCAATAGCTCTCCAAGGACTCCAAGGAGGGAGCTGGAAAAGTGTGGTACATGAACAGACACTGGGAGGGCAAGAGAGGGCTTACCTGTTTAAATAAATCAGAGCTGGCATTTACTGTAATGATTGCTAGAGACAATAAATACAGATCACAGATCAGGCCAGGTATGATGGCTCATGCCTGTAATCCCAGCACTTTGAGAGCCGAGGTGGGTGGATCACGAGGTCAGGAGTTTGAGACCAGCCTAGCCAACATGGTGAAACCCCGTCTCTACTAAAAATACAAAAACTAGCTGAGTGTGGTGGTGTGCACCTGTAATACCAGCTACTCAGGAGGCCGAGGCAGGAGAATCACTTGAACCCGGGAGGCGGAGGTTGCAGTGAGCCGAGATCATGCCACTGCACTCCAGCCTGGGTGACAGAGCAAGACTGTCTCAAAAAGTAAAAATAAAAATAAAAATAAATAAACCAATCACACACCAGCTATTATGGATGATATTACAAAGACTGTACTAATACCAACTGCCTTTGGCATCTTTTGTGTCCTTATCTTCTGCTCTTCCCTGCTGTCCCTAGTGACCTGCTTAGAGGATTTGAATCAGCCTTTCAAGGGTTTTTCCTGAGTTTCCCATTCCTCTCTAGCACTCCCCTCCTACCATTTGTCTCCTAGCTTTCACTCCACCTCACCACTGCACACACCCTTGCACACAGAGACATACATGTTCACACACACATACACATGCACACTTTCACTTTGGGCACTTCTCAGTTTCACTATATTCATCTGTGGAGCTCTTTCTTCACCATATTCGTAGGAGGCCTTTTGGCCTAAGATATCTTTCCTTATACCAAATGCCATCTTCATCAAACCTGCATCTCTAATTCACCTTCAGAGAAAATCTCTCAGGCCTCATCCATAGCAATCACCATTCGCTTTTACAACCCCCACAGCTGGGTGCTTCATAGTTACTGGAACTTAATAAATATGAAATAGTTTGAATAATTAATACCGTTTATCAGAAGCAGCTTTTCCTACCTTTAAGTCTTCCCTTAAAAGGAAGGGTCTGCCACTCAGGCCTTCCAATTCTCTAAGCAAGAAAAGCAGTGTCCCTGGAGATGATAAACTGTTCCAAAAGCTTCAGCCCTCACATGCCTGCTTCCTTCTTTGTGAGAGTAGAGAAGAATGAGAAGCAGCCCATTAATTCAGCAGTAATACAGTGTTTTCCTTTGCAATGTCCTTGATTTTATTTTGTAGTGATTCTTCAACATCACAGGTTAAAGAGGTACATTTGCTATGGGATGTCTCTATGCAAATTGAGAGAGCAAAACTATTTAGTCCCCTCTTCTTTGTCCTTACTGAATCTCTTCCTTTTCCTGTCACACCACTAGATCCTCAGATTGGTGTCTAGGCTCTACTCTATCAGTCTGCCTTAGCATATGCATCTGATGGGCTCAAGTACCTGGCATTGGCTTATGGCCAGCTTTTCAAATACATCTATCATTCTCAGTGCTCTGATGAGACACATAGGGCAGGTATCATCATCATCATCAACATCATCTTTTAATATCTCAATCATTTTACAGTTATGAAAACTGAGACCAAAGTAATTGGGATAAATTAATCAAAATGCAAATTAAGACTTTTGATCCAGATTTTTTCATCATTGATTTCCTTCATCTTTAATGCTGAAGGCAGAGATGGCAAATATATGGCATTCTTGCAGCCACTTTCTACTCTGGTACCCACTATAACTGTTCTGGTTCTCTTGTTCCTTCCTAAAGTGCTGTGAATGGCTTAGAAACACTTGTAATATTGTTCTGGATAGTCACTAGCAATTGAACAAAGATGGCAAGTAAATTAACACACAATTTTCACTCTTAGCCGAGGTCAGACTTCCTAGGAGGAACTGATATTAGAAGTAAGAATTCTACAGAGCAAAGGCTTTGAAATGTCATAGGATGACTTAGTTGGAGGAGCATCAGGGGCAAATGCAAGGAAACTAATTTTTTTTTTTTTTTTTTTTTTTTTTTTTTGAGATGGAGTTTCACCCTTGTCACCCAGACTGGAGTGCAATGGCCTGATCTTGGCTCATTGCAACCTCCGTCTCCCAGGTTCAAGTGATTCTCCTGCCTCAGCCTCCCAAATAGCTGGGATTACAGGTACCCACCACCATGTCTGGCTAATTTTTGTATTTATAGGAGAAACGGGGTTTCACCATTTTGACCAGGCTGGTTTTGAACTCCTGACCTCAGGTGATCCACCTGTTTCAGCCTCCCAAAGTGCTGGGATTATAGGTGTGAGCCACTGTGCCTGGCTACCAGGGAACTAATTTTAATGAGTACCTATGTTTTTTTTTAGACTTTGTATTAATTCTCTTTACAGCCTC
This sequence comes from Piliocolobus tephrosceles, assembly GCF_002776525.5. Taxonomy (NCBI): domain Eukaryota; kingdom Metazoa; phylum Chordata; class Mammalia; order Primates; family Cercopithecidae; genus Piliocolobus; species Piliocolobus tephrosceles. Next base: position 98,004,950 of record NC_045439.1, on the reverse strand, counting down.
TTGAGATAAGCAATATTATTTCTGGTTTTCAGTTGAAGAAACTGAGGCTCAGCATTGAAGTCACTTACCCAAACATGGAGTCAAGCAAGAGACAGAGTCTGAATTAGATGCAACATCTGAGCCAGAAGCTCTGCCATAAATCTGCCCTCACCCACTCTCTTCCCAGTCCTTCAAACTGAACTTCTTTTCATCTTATTGTAATAGCATGCATCTCAACATTAAAAGAGAACAGCTATAGAAAAACAATATGGGGCAGAGAAAAGAGATAAGTACAGTCACAATGTCAGGATTTGTTGTGTGTGATCTTGTGTATAAAAGTATGAAGCCAGAATTAGCTCTTTTTTCCCCAAGAACTGTGTGTGTTTAAGTATTATCCTGCACAAGCACATAAATTTTAAAATCCATTTCTCAATCCTTTTTCTATTTCCTTGAAGATACCGTTATAATACCATGCATGCGTTTGTGTGTGACAATTTTCCCTTTGCTGCTCTGTGGTTAGTGGATCAGGATCAACGATTGTGGCAGAAGGAGGAGGAATAGAAAAGAATATCAAAGGCTCTAACAGCCACCCAGTATTGATTAAGCACTGTGTATCTTCCATTGTTCTAGGCACTGTGGGCACCACAGAGACTGTAAGACAGAGTCACTTCTTTCTGAGACATAATGAGCTTAATTTCAAAGACTTTAATATCTGGTAGAAAAAAATAATGTCCAATTAGGAAAGTAATAGAATCACAAAAAGCTAAGAGTTGAAAGGGACTTTGTATTACTTGCCACTGCATCCCTCACTGATGAAGATGAAATTGTATTCATGCAGCTTCACCGACAGGGGGCTCATGCTCCCTTGTAGTGACACATCTTTACTCCATCACTTGTGCCTGATGACCCTAGTTCTGCTGTCAGGGCAGCTTAGTAAATGTCTCTTTCTTCTCATAAGAATGTCTGATAGATTAGAGGGTGGCTGCTATCTCTTCCCTTAGCTGCTTCTTTTCTATCTACTCTTTCTTCAACCATTTTTGTGGTCATGTTTCAGAAACTTCACCATCCTTCCACTGAATCCCTCCTAGTTAGTGTTAACAAGACTACTGAAAAAGAAGTATTGGGTTAAGAGAGACTTTATTTCTTTGTGCAGTTTGCAAACCAAAAATTTGATACAGACTTCAGTACAAAACAAAGATGCATTCCTAGAGAACAAAGAGAAAGTTATGTTATAGAGAAAAAGTTCCCACCCATGTTCCCACATGGGCCCACTTATGCAAATGAGGGATGCACACTTGCTTAGTTCTGATTGATTGATGCTTGTTGACTTCTGATTGGTGGATGCAGGTCACAGCCTATAGGTTGATTCAGGCCGCATAAACAGAAGCAGGCAACTTTAAACGTTGTCTTAACAAAGTTAAATATGTGGGGGTTTTCCTGGGATGCTGAATACCTGTGTGACCTTTCTTTAGCAAATGGCTGCTTGGTTGTATTTTGTATTTAGGCCCAGTTAGTCACTCAGGATCCATCTTTAAGGATTCACTCTTCTAGAGTTTATGTTGGCCAGAATCCTTCTTAAATACGATTGAGGGAAACAAGTGCAACCCTCCAAGGTTGGCTGACTTGGGTAGAAGATGCTTCACCATTTTTCCAGCTCTGAACACTCCACCTCTTTTATTGCAGGCTAAGTTTGTGGCAACATTTTAACAGCTGCAGAATACCATTGGCACCCATTAAATGCATGTTGGTAAGCTTCAAATTATTTCCTTGGGATGGATATCAGGTTAAAGGCACTTTAGGGCGGTTTTAAAGTATTTTAAGAAAGTCTTCAAACTTGAGTACTAATTCTGGGTTTCCTGCTATTTAGCTGTGAGTCCTTGGGCAAGTCACTTTTTCTGGGCTTCAAGTCAATATCCCTTGTTAAATAAGGCAAGTGAACTATTAATATATGATCTTTCAAGTCTCATTTACTATTAAATTTCTGAACGAAGGGTAAATTCCATCTCCCATAAGAACGATTGCTTTTTGAACCCAAACACAAAATTTCACATTTACCCCAGTTATGTTTGTCCCATTTATTCCAGTATGTTTTGGCCCAGGTTTCCAAGCTTTTAAGATCTTTTTGAATTACAAGCCCATAAGCCCATAACTGAATGCATTGACTCTTGTGCTTCACAATGTTTCATTGGTAACAGATCAGTCATTTAAGAAGCTCTTTTAGAATATTGCCTGACCAACTTCCTTCCTAATCTTGACTCTTTTCAACCTCTTCTTGAACTCAACCTATTCTTTGTTAACAATACTCTTTAGTTTATTAGCTGGCACTTTCTAGAATCTATCCTTTGCTGTTTTTGAGAAATTATGATTAAAATTATGTCTTTAGTCTCCAGGCTTATCTCCTTTTCACCTTTCTCAGTTCCTCAGAGTTCCCTGATTAAAATTTATCATGTCTACAAATTCTTGATTCACGTGTGATAAACATTTTGTCATTTAATTTTTGGCTGTCCAGCATTCAATTCTTGTTTTTGAAGAGTTCTCTTGCTGTGCATATTATTGATGGATTGCAGTGCCACACACCTCCCACAATAGAAGCCAAAGTGAAAACTTTCTCTTCTCAGCACCACAGCCAGTATAGAAGCACATTCCCTACAGTTGGCCAGTCAGATATTTCTGTTGAGGGCTCTGATTCTGGAGAAAATGATACAAAGATGGAGGACTGTTTGAGGTGAGTTTCCAGCAGCTGTGATTGTTTTCCTTGGTGGCTGTAGCTGTCTCCAGCCTGAGGGTGTCTTTACCAAATCTTCTATAACACAGATGCTATATATCCTGCTATTGATTTTCAAAAGGTCTTACCATTTTCTAAGCCTTCATCCTCATCTTCTCAGTTTTATGAAACTCCCCTATATGTCCAATAGATTCCTCTTATAATTAAGGTAGTCACAGATTGTAATTACTATTTGTAAGAAAGAATCCTGATAAAAACATTTCTGTAGACGCTGCAAGATGTAATCATCACCAAGACACTGCCACCCAAGAACATCTCTTCTTGAAGAAGATTGTGTGTGCAAAACACTGGCTACATGTGCATACCCCCTAGGCACATAGGCCCAAACTGCTCCCTTTGTGAGCCTTGCTTCTGCTCAGGCTTGGCATTCCCAAGTTAACCCATCTCTGACTTTATTTTTCTATTCTCCACTTTTTGGACTACTATTGTTTTGTTTTGGACTACTACTGCTGCTGTTTCTTTCTCTGTGTATGGGGGTCTTGAGCCAACCACAGTCTCAATTTTGACCCATCCTTGTTCCAGGCTTCCTCGTGCTGTTTATCAATTACTTCACTTTCTCAATAACAAGAATACCACAACTGTCCTTCTGTCCTGGATCGAGTCTCTCTTCATTACTCCTTCCCTTGGCAACATCAACCAGTTGCATAGTTTTAAATATCAACCTCTTGACAGTGATTTCAAACTTTACATCCCCAGCCCTGACCTTTACCCTGAATTCCAGGCTCATGTTTCCAACTGCCTGATCCACATTTCCAATTAGTTATATGATAGGCATGTCAAACCTATTTTAAATTAAGCTTACCGACTCTGCTTCTAATCCTGCTGCTACCCCTACCACAGCTGCCCTTGTATCAGTGGCTGGTTACTCTCTCTTTCCATTTCCTCTGGTAAAATACTTTAGGATTAACGTTACCTGTTCTTGTTCTCTTACGCCTCACATTGGATCTCTCTGGAAAGTTTGTTGGATAAATCTTCAAAATATATCCATAATCTAATTTATAAATTTAGTATAATACCTCTCCAAATACCATTAGATTTATTTCAAAAGTTAGCTAAGTTGATTATAAATTTACTTGGCAAAACAACAAGCAATAGAAGCTCTTCTGAAAATGAACAATGAAATTATGTTAGTTCAACCAGATACTAGAACACGTTCTTAAAACCTTTACAAGTAAAACAATGGGGATTGATGCATGAATAGCACAAAAGACATTAAAACAGAATAGAAAATCTAGGAATAGGCCTCATTTTATATATTTTTTTAATACAATGAAACTAGCACCTTAAATCAGTGGAACAGAGAGCAAACCTGTTGGAGGAAACAGAGATAAAAGCTAGATGTCTTTAAATATGCCTTATTTTGTATATTTGACATCAAAACTAAATAATATCCCACGTAATGGCAAAATAAAACCAAAATAAAATAGAAATAAAACAATTTCCAAAAATTCAAAAGCAAAATGAAACCAATAAACCTTAAAATGTCTTGTATTTTTGACATAACTATACAGAATAGAATTATTTCAAAAGAATTTAAAACAAGTGATTTTTGTGCTACACTCAAAGCACCAAATAAAGATACAAAAAACTACCTTAGTTTTCATGATCATGTTGCTAGTACAATATTGGTAGTGTTTTAAAACACATACCCTCATATATACACTTTTACATAGATGGTAAGATGATGAGCCTGGAGCAGTCTGCTATGCAGAAAGTCAGGAAGCTATCAAAGATTTCTAAGAGAATATCAAAAGGAGACAGGATCCAACTTGAAGATGCTCCCTTTGACCAAATATTGGGCATTTTCAACATCAAAAATAATAATCAGATTTCTGCTTCTAGGAGTGTAAAATAGATGCACTTTTCCTTATTCCTTCTGCTAAGTGCAAGTAAAAACACTGGAATTGTATTTAAAAAACCCATAAAACTCTAAAAGATGGAGAGAAGGAGTTAGACTTACTGGTGATCTCAGGATCAAAGGAATAACATTGTCATGAATTCCATGGGTTTTCTTTTTGCCTTATATATCCTAGATTTGGAGGCCAAGAAAACATAACTTGAAAGAACCAATGAGTGCAAACAAAGAAGCTTCCCATCTCCAAAACAAAAAATACAAGGAAAGAATTAAGCCCTAGTGAACCTACAATTACATTTCAAATAAATGGTCTAAATACACCCATTCAGAGATTGGCAGAAAAGAAAAATCATATGACCATATTAATTGGAGCAGAGTATGTAACAAAAATATGCAACAAAATTAAATGCACATTTATGATTAGAAACTCTAAAAGAGATAGAGGGGAATCTTATTTAACTTGATTAAAAAAACAGCTGCAGAGAACTGAAGTTAACATTATATTTAACAGTGAAAGATGGGATGCTTTCTAAGTTTAGGGACAAGGAAACCATGTCTGCTTTCACCACTCTTATTAAACCTAGCACTGGAAGTTCTAGTCATTTCAATGTAGCAAGAAAAGGAAGTAAAATCATATAGACTGAATATAAATTATATATACACACATACATATGTACACATATATACACGTATATATGTATATGTACACATATATACATACATATACATATACACGTATATATGTGTATATATACACACTTTTTTTTAGTTAGCATATGACATAATTGTGTAGAATATCCCAAAGAATCTACAAAAAACCTCTTGGAACTAATAACGAGTTTAGCAAAGTCACAGAATACAAGATAAACATATGCAGTTCTGCTAGGTTTTAGTAATAAACATGTAGACACCAAAATTTAAAATACAACTCCATTTAGAATTGCTCGGAAAAAAAAAAAAAAAGAAACAGATATCAATCTAACGAAAGATATACTAATATTGCATGTTGAAAAATACAAAATGCTGGTGAAATAAAGAAGATCTAATCAAATGGAGATACATACCATTTTCATGGATTAGAAGACAACATGGTAATGTTAATTTTTCCTAAATTGATATAAAAATTTACCACTAAAATCTCAAGAATTTTTGTTGTACCTATAGACAAGATTATTCTAAAATTTATACAGAAATACGAAGGACTAGAGCAAAGAAATAATTTTGTAGAAGACAAGTAAAAGTGAGAGGAATCAATCTACCCAATCTCAAGACTTGTTATATAGCTACAATTCTATGTAACATTGACAGAAGAACGGATACCATGGATCAATGAAACAGAGTAGAAAACCTACATACACAACGCACAAAAATGCCCAATTTATTTTTGACAATGGTGAAAAGGTAATTCTATGGCAGTGAGAAAATTTCTTCAATGCGTGCTGGGGTAATTTACGTGCCCATAACCAGAAAGGAAAAAAATCAAAATACAAACAGTGTTTGTGGGGATGTGAAGAAACTTGCTCACTCATACATTGCTGGTGAGATTACAAAATGGCACAGCCATTCTGAAAACAGTTTGTCAATTCTTCCAAAAAATCAACATGCACATGAACCAGCAATTGTATTCTTGTGCATTTATCCCAGAGAAATGAGAACTATGTCACACAAAAATCTAGACATAAATATTTATAGATGTTCTATTAATATCTCCAAACTGCAAACAACCCAGATGTCCTTCAAAAGGTAGATGCTCATATAAACTGTGACACATCCACACCATGGAATATTATTCAGCAATAAAAATTAATAAACTTTTGATATACACAACAACCTAAATGAATTTTCAGGGAATTAATGCTAAATGGAAAAAAAAAAAAAGCCAATCCCCAATGGTTATCTATTATATGATTCAATTCATGTAACATTATTGAGATAATCATAGAAAAGAAGACTAGCTTAGTGGTTGTCAAGGATTAAAGCAGGAGTGAGGGCAGGAGGTAAATGTATATGTCTATACAAGGAAAACATGAAGGGATCCTTGTGCTGATGAAGACGTTCTCTATGAGGAGTGTATCAATGTCAATGTTCTTGTTGAGATATTTTACTGCAGTTATGCAAGATGTTATCACTGAAGATAACTGGGTAAATTGTATATGGACTATCTATATTATTTCTTATAACTGCATGTAAATTTATAATTATCTCAAAAAGTTTGATTAAAAAGAATAATTATGGATAATGCAGTAAAACACATCAAATATTTTACATCCATAAGTTCATAATGATACAAAAACAAAAACCACATTGGCCACCTTTGGAGGATGCTAGAAAAACGTGATTCTGAAAGCTGGTAAAAATAAGGCATATAAGCATCTATCTACTTTTTCTGTTTAAATTTTACCTCAAAGTAATCAAGTACTTGATAGGGAACATTTTCTCTTTTAGAATTTAATAACAAATAGGCAAAAAAGAAATGACACTCTTACAATATTACTAGTTTGTAACCCTGAATAAATAAAGGATGAATGCAATGCTTCTTGATGTCTTTTAATAACATCAAGTGAAAAGTGAGGAAGAAATTCATGGTAGACCAGTGTGACAATATCTGTATCCACTGTTCAACCTTAACATAAAAAAGAGAATAAATCAGACATTAAGCACCTTTCCATGAAAGTACATACACCATCTATAAAGTATTCTTCCAGAAAAAAAAAATAACCAAGGATCTAAATCTAATTGCTAGTTTATGAGACATTTAGAAGTCAAAGAAATATGATAAACAACAAGACATATTCAGCAAAATCTAGAATGTGGGAAAATCTACAATAATAACCTGGTTTCTTCAAAAATAAATTTAAGGAAAGTTCAAAAAGCAAGAGAAATCTCTAGGTGATTAAATCTTAGGAGACATCAAAGAAACCCATTGCATGGAGCTTGTGTGAATACTGATTTCAAAAAAATTGTAAAAACATAAATTATGAGACAATAAAGAAAATTTCAATGCTGATTAGATATTTGAGGCTGTCAAGGAATTATTGTTAAGTTTTTCAGATGTGAAAATGGCAATGTGCTTATGTTTTTAACATAATGTATCTCTAAAAGTTTTTGACAATATGCGTGGATTAGTATTTACCTCTCACTAATTCAATAGTAGGAAAAAATGAGTATAGAAAAAGCAAGAAGCAAGATATGCCATGAGCTGAAGTTTCACTCTACTTTTCTATTGTTGCCATTTTTGTATATGTTAAACGTGTGTCCACAAGCCTTTACTTCCTCTACTGCTAACCTTCTGGTACAATCTACCTTCACTTCTAACTGGAAGCATTGTAGCATAATCCTAACCGGTCTATCTCCTGGCATCTACCTTTGCCCTTCTTCCATCTCCTTGCATCTCTCTGCAACACAGAAGCCATGGCAATCGCCTTAACACCCAAGTCAGATCCTGTTGTTTGTTTCTCTGCTCAAAACAGTGCTTTATATCACTAGGAGTAAAAGTGAAAGTCCTTACACCAACCTATAGAGGCTCTGCTCTGCACCATTGGCCTCTGATAACCCTCTGATTGGCTCATGGCCTTTTCATCTCCTTCCTTATCTGATGCCACAATCCTTCATTTGCAATATTTGCTTTGGTCTTTCCTGTTTGCACATCACTTTCTTTGATTGGAGAAAGGGTAAGAAGAGGTGTATGCAGAGTTCTGCCAGGGTCCTCTCCTAGGTTAATAATATACCATCTCCATCTAAGCAGATGTCTGTAACTCCCTTGTTCAATTGCCCTCACCAAATGAAGCTTCAAAGTTTCTATTGTCTGGTTGTGGCATTTTTGACAATATCAGTTTGCTGTGGTTCAGCCCCAACACCACATCCTGATGGGGTTGTTGTACTCCTGTTTTAGGTATCTCTTAGTTCATACATCCTTTTGCACATGTTTTTATCTTTGGCCTTTTGCAATCTGAGCTTGTCAGAGAGCCTCTGTGAAATGACACTTGTTACTTTAACAACATTTCTTATCTCATTAGAATTGTTCATAATTGTCTCATCACAATTTCCCTTCTTGGAAATCCTTATTTAATGCCATCCATGTGCTCCCGTGGATTCTCTGACTGTGGGAGATTTGCTACCATTTGTTTGAACTCTGAAGTTTCAAACCCTGTCACAAAGAATTAAATATTGTTTTGAGCACATGCTGTGTGCCAGGCACTGTGCTAGATTTGTCACATGCACCATCTCATTTAGTTCTAAGGATAGTTCTAGTAACAAAAAATCATCTGTATTTCCTTTAAAATCAACAATGAAAGGAAATTTGGAGCCTGCCAGTAAGGTATTGAAGGTCATGTATAAACCAACCAGTAGAATCAGAATTCAAATTCAGATCTTGGCTCCAAGATGCAAATCATTAAGTGGTACACTTGAAGGATGTATTTCCTCTCTGTTTCAAAAAGAAGTTAAAATGTACTTTTCCCCCTGATCTTGTCTCTTCTACTTCACCAGGTAGGTCTTCCCATCAGTCAGCCCAGAATCATAATTCCTCCATTTCTCCCATCCCCACTATTTCATTGATTCTTCTGATAAAATAAGTGAATTATCAATGAAGTAGCACAAGGACTTCCAAGATATCCATCCCCCACTGTTTTCTGTTAGGAGAAATGGTCTTCTAGCCACTCTTGGACAGTGAAAATACCTTCTTACTCCTTTATGTCTATATGATAATGTATATTAAGAAGGAATCGGCTATACCTTTAGACTACGCGGGAGCATAGAATACTTGCATGGTATTGTATTTGTTCTCCCTGGTTTAAAAATAGAATCTAAGGCCAGGCATGGTGGCTCACACCTGTAATCCTAGCACTTTGGGAAGCAGAGGTGGATGGATCACCTGAGGTCAGGAGTTCGAGATCAGCTGGACCAACATGGCAAAACCCCGACTCTGTTAAAAGTACAAAAATTAGCTTGGCATGATGGCGGCCACCTGTAATCCCAGCTACCTGGGAGGCTGAGGCTGGAGAATCCCTTGAACCCAAGAGGCAGAGGTTGCAGTGATCCAAGATTGTTTAATTGCACCCCAGTCTGGGTGACAAGAGCAAACCCCGTCTAAAAAAAAAAAAAATCTAAGCACTCTCCACTGGGCTCTGTCTTTTCTCCATGAATCTCTACTCTGTGGCATACTCTTTAGGTGCATACTCTTACTACCTCTTAAATGAGAATAGGCACATCACAATTTTCAGTTAGTTTTTATTTTAAAACCGATTCTGAAGTGTGCTGTCTTAAGAGTTATGTAGTGGAAAGAGTGCTGAACTCAGAAAATCTGAGCACAGTGATAGTAGCTAATGTTTATGGAGCACACACTATATGCCACACACAGCTCTAACTGCTTTTCATCAGTTATCTTACTTGTACCGCACAACAACCTATGAAGTAAGAAACTATTTTGTAGGTGAAGAACCGGGTGGGTAGAGGGGCTAGGTAATGTTCCCAGTGTTGCATAGTAAGATCAGTGCTCTGTGGTCCAAAGCCAAAAGCTGAGCTCTTACCCACCTCTCTATTTTATACTTCCTAGCTCAGTTATCAGTAGTCTGATCCCTGGGGCAAGTCACGTAACTTCTTTGATACTCTATAAATGTTGACAATAACTATTTTCTCATCAATGAATGTAAAAACTTCCAGTACACTGCAAGTCCTTTATAATCATAATGGATTACCATCACATGAAATTGGCAATATGATAATAACAACGGCAACACTTATTTAAGATATATTATGTCTCACCATTATCTATAGTATCTCAGAGCTCATCTAATTATAATGTGGACTGTTTGGAGAAGGTAGTGTTAGTCTTACAATTTTAAAGGCAAGAAAAATAGATAAGAATGTGTAACATAATATAGTTTATAAAATTACATGCAGAAATACACATGCTTTCTGGATGTCCTATTTCTGACCTTAAACCTTCAGAGAACCCCCAGTGGAGGCAAATAGTGTTGCCTCTTTCTTGGTTCTTGGATGATGCCATACACCCATGATTTCATTTTTTCCATATGGGTCATGTCAGCAGGTGAGAGAGTCAGTGACAGGTGCCTCTTTCCTACCCACCTGCCAATCCACAAAGCAATATGTGACCACACACAATTGTCTCTTAAAGAGTAAGACACATGCACTGTCAGCTCTCCAGGAAGTTTTTCAGCCATTGTCAGAACTCACTTTCAGTGACAAGACATAATGGACTTGGGGTTTCATTAAGTGCCAGAGAGCTCTGTGAGAAATGTGCAGACTTTTGTTTGAGCAAGAGAGATTTCAGACTGGTAAGATTTACTTGACCAATGGAATGGATTAGAATACTTCTAGAATGAGGCCTTGTCCCTAGCCTTTTTTTCTTTCTTCTGTGCCCTGCAGAAATACTCCTCAGGCCCCAGCATTAAAGAGGCAGAGAGGATGAGCAGGAAGGGATGGTCAGGGAACACAGCTCATGCAAGGAGGGATACAGTCCTCAATGGAAGGCTTTTTGGTCTCCCAGAGAAAGAGGATAATCTACGGTCAGCAGCTCAGGATGGTTAAGCATAAGGCACATGCTTTCCTACCTCTCAAAGTACAGATGGCCAAGAGAGATTTCTAGTTTTCTGGCAAGACCTGGTAACACCTTTTCAGATCCTCCTGGAGGCAGGGAGGTAAAACGTAGGGGAAACTTTGGTATGTGTCCAGGAGAAGTCATGTACAGGGGAAAGCACAGTTAGAAGAGTCCATGCATGTGTGTTTACAGGAAAGGATCATTTTCTCACTGTGAAGGAAACATACAAATAGTACCTCCTACTTAGGGTCTGTCTGTAAACTTTCTTTACCTTTATCTACTACTCATTCGTTCAAGTCATTCAATCATTTGACAAACTATTTTCATCTCAGATCTTCTGTATGAGCCCTGCTCTAAGTTCCTCCACGTTATTGGCTTCTCTTACATGCCTGCTGTTCCTTATATAAGTCCTAATTATAGTACTCATCACCCAATATTCTATTGATTGATAATTTACCTGCCTGTCTGATTCTTTGGGCTATGAAACCCTGAATACTACAGAAGTCATCTTTTATTCTGTATTTCAAGCACCTGGCCATGCCTGGCATCTAAGTTTGTCATTCAGTTGAGTTGAATGAATATTCATTTTGAAATTCCCTTAGATACCACAGCTTGTGAGTCTTAGGGTAAAATCGCTTTCACAGTTTATTCTTAAATTCGGTGGTTAGATCAGCACACACCTTTAAGGGGCAGGTCTCAGGATTCATCTCTTTCTTGATAGTCTCTGGAAGGGTCTCAAGTTCTCATTCTTGTGCTTGCCCACGTGGCTTCCTCCTTGTCCACTGCCTTTCTGCTTTGTTGCTACAGGCTAGGAGTGAAAACCCAAGTTTCGGGTAGATGCAGATTACAGTAGGAGACGGGAGGAAGAAGCAGAGTGCTAAATATCCCTGCTTGTTCTCTTTCACTGTTCCCACCATCTTGTTCCTTTTCACTGTTGCCAGTGGGGTGGAGGTTTGGGTCTTCACTGGGCCCTGTCAGTACCAAGAAGCCAGGAGGAAGCAAAGTGGGACTAGCCCTGCCTTGTACCACCTTGTCCTATTCTGTTAGTGCTAGATGAGGGTGAAGGCACAGCTCAACTCACTAATGTCCAGGGTAAAGAGGGCATGGAGCCCTGACTTGAATTGTCATGTTCAGTCTTATAGGTAGGTGGATCCCACTGATTCTACACTGGTGTGGGAATTAGTGTGCCTTTGTCTGTTTATATGGGGTCAGGGGTGGGAGTGGAATAGAAGCTAAGCTCCTCTTGGTCCTGTTGATGGACTGTAGTTTTTTTATTGGAATGTGGCTTGAGCAGGGCAGGTACTGCCATAATGGGTTTCTGTGATTAGATGACCCTTTTGCTGATCCTTTGGCTGAGGGAAACAGGATTTTCTTGAAGCTTTTTTTGACTGTGCCTGTGGATGGCTCTGACTTGGAGGGTTCTGCAGTGCCCTGTCCAGAGTATAGGAGAGGCAAAGAAGATACCCAGGGAACTCACCACCTTGTTGCTCCTCAAGTCGACATCATTAGGCAGCCTGCCTTATTCTGTCTCCCTTATGGTTTTCTGGTTGTAAGAGAGAGGCAATGGGGAAATGGAAATACTTCTTGACCAGAACTAGTACTCATCCTAATGTCTAATAAATAAATGTAACAACTTGAAATTATGGCTCAACCTTGCAAACTACTATAAGCAATGTGAGCAAAGAATATCAGCCCAATTTCTTTACAGTTCTAATTGCCGTGGGTCTACTGTCCTAGCATCCTACAAGATCTGGCCTCCTTGAGGGCAGATTCTGTGTTTTACTTATCTCTGGATTCTCCATGTCTAGCACTGTGCTGGGGAGGCCCAAGCCACTGGTTTTGAATGAATAAAAACAAAGGCTCCTTTAGCCACACTAGGAAAGGCTGCGTGTTATCTACATTTCCTGATGTGCTTTTCCAGTCGAGAATCTACATAGATCCTAACCTTTGCTCCCCAGTGGATGTGCTACCTGGAGGCAAACAGGATATACAGCCTCCTTCAGGTGACTTGGGATCCTGAAGCTGGCACACTCCCTAGGTGGCTCCAGGCTGCTGCATAGCATTGCATCCTGCCACACAGTCCTCCAGGTCTTTCAGGAGTGTGGTGTGGTTAACTCAGCAGACAGAACAGCCTGACCCAACCGATCTGGTTATTATCCACATGAGGACAATTGGAGCCTCTTCTAATATCAGTGGCCATAGGGGGCCTGGAAGACAATATGCGGGTGGTGGGCTCCTGGCTGTGGTGTCGCAGTTGTTGACTGTAGATGCCACCAGAGGGTTGTCTTACTAGGAGAGAGGAGGCAGAGAAGGAGAGAACCCAAGACAATGATGGAGAGACAGGAAGGCAGAGAATGACAGGCCATGACAGAAAGGCAGAGGAACACAGGAAGGCAGAGAATGACAGGCCATGACAGAAAGACAGAGGAACACAGCAAGGAGGAAAGAGTCAGAAGATGCTTTTCTTTCATTTTACCTTTTCTCCAGTGGGCTCTCTAGACTGCTGTGGGTACTTTTGTCCCTCTCAGCATGAAATATATTTGGCTGTTCAGGAATAAAACATCAAAACCTACCATATAATTAGTTGTAGGAAATATTGATGGAATGCCAGGAGCATTCTAGATGCTGTTGTGAGTCAAGGGAGGAGCCTCTCTCCTATCCAGAGGGGCTGCTGTTATACTAGGCAGGAATGGGCTGCAGGGACCAAGGGCCAGTTACATGAAGGCTAATACTTCTGAGGCCTGAGTGACAGTATTTACTCCACCACTACTTGAGTCAGTGAGACTATTATTACTATTAAATAGGCAACATTAGAGGGGGAAAATGGAAACCAGAGAAAGCCTGGTTTCAGTTGGTGATGGGACACTAGTCAGATGTAATAGAAACAAATTGTCTTAGAAATAGTAAGAAATGATAAATTGTTTTTTACTGTGATACTTGGGACTCTGGGCTGTCACTCATAACGCTGAATATCTTTCTCTCCAGGAAACAAGCACCTCCTCTTACTGCTTCTGCCTACTGTGCTCTGAGCCTAGCTCTTGAAAAAAACACACATCCCCCATCCGGTACCTTCTTCTCTTTCCGCTGCTCTTTGCAAACTCCCACCCAGGCAACTCCTTCTTACTATTCTTCACACAATTCTCCGAACTTCAGGAAACAGCATGTGACTCTATGCTGTCTGAGATCATTTCTTAAATATTTTATGTACACTGAAAAGCATTCAAGGGTGGATGCATGTTTGAAAGCTTTTGTGTGCCTCGCAGTGCCTGCGCCAGTGCTAGGCACACTGGGTGCTCCATGAATGAGGGCCAAGTCCTGGCTTCTGCTCTGTTCTCATCCTCATGTCTCATTTCCATCCTGCAGTAGCTGTACATTGTCTGCCTTTCATAGTGCTGGTTTGGCTTGCATTTCTAGAAGGACGGTGGCAGGAAATTAAAACCTGTCACCCATCACTGCAACTTGTGGCATGTCCTTGATAAACATAGTCACAGTGGCTCACAGTTTTCCTAAGCAGGAGAGGTGAGAGCAGCCTGCAGACGTCAGGATGCTTCTGAGACTTTCTGGCGGAATGAAAATGCAGGAGCATCATAGTAGCTGGCTACATGCTGGCGATTCTGAACCTGAAGAGCCTCCTCTCCAGAGGGGACACCCTGTTTTTGAGGAGCAAGGTGCTTTCTGTTTATAATGAAGCTAACTTTATTATTAATAATAACAAGCAGTGGTAGCATCACTATTCACAGTTATTACCAGGGTCTGCAATGCTTGTGGAGCACTTAATTATTTTCAAGGTACTAGGCTCTTCTTTTTGCTTTCCTAGCTTTATTAAGGTATAATAGATCAGTTAATTTCTTTATATTCAGTCTCTTAGTTTTTCCTCACTAAATATCTATGAGTAGCTAGTTCCACTGCATGGATGATGAAATAAAGTCTCAGAAGATTTAAGCTATTTACACAAAGAGACACTGGAGAGAAGAGTGTGACCGTGAGCAAACCTGAAACTATGCCCTTCTCATACTCTTATATTTGAGAACACTGGCGCCCCAGGTGAAAATGGGGCAGTTCAGGGTGGTTGACTTGATGCTGGGGGAATGTTCTCAGGGGAGGCTCATTCCAAGGGTAGCAGTACCCTCTGCAGCCTCAGGAAAGCAGATCAATGCCTATGATAGTATTCAAATGAAATATAGGAGAAAATAATAGGGAGTGTACTTACTTAAGCTGCATGCCAGCTTTTTGGTGGTGGTGTTTTTAGCATATATTATCTTGGTAAACAGAATCCACAATTTTGTGAAGAGGTATAATTTTTCTCCACATCACAATCAGAGAAAACTAGTTTTGATGATATTATACAATGCATCTGAGGCCAGGCTGCTAGAAACAGCAGAGCCACTCCTAGACTCTTTATCCAGTGCTCATCTCTGCCCCTGCTGGGAAAGCCAGGCCTGATGAACACCCCTGTGTTGGAAGCTCTTTACAATTCTCTGGCTCCCACAAGAAAAAAATTCCTAAGGATCATTGCTCTGGCTTCAACTCAGCCTTTTTGTGTCCTTGTCTCTAGCTTCATTTCCTCTGTTCTTCCTTTAATATCCTCCAGAAGTGCTGTTAGAAGCATCATCTGGGTCTCTGCTCCCTTATCCCTGGTTTTGCAACAGAGTCACCCCCATGTGATGTGGCTCACCATCTCCATGCTCAGGAGCCTCTAACTCCTCTCACCTGTCAGTAGGAGGAGAGGAGGGAGGGAGGACCAGGGAAAATGGTGGCCCATGTTTTCTCAGAGCGATGCTGGCAGGCCTTGTGAGGGAGTCAAGGACAGTGCATGTTAGCTGGTTGTGTTACTTCCGGAATAAACCAAGGAGCCAACATTGGAATGAGAGGGATTGTGTATTATCCGAGCCTAAGACACATATTTCAGGCCATATAATGTCTCCTTTAGGCCAAAGCCATCCCAGGGCAGCCCAGACCATACTTGGCAAGTTGGGTCATGTCTTGTAGTGACTGAGTATAAGACAGAGACTCAGTATCTTGACAGATATTTGCTGAGTGCCTGATTTGTACCTGGTTCTGTGCTAGGTACTTGGGTGAGGGGCTAGAGATGAGTGGAGTCTCTGAAACCAAAGGAATTTTGATTTATTTCCTGACTTCTTCTCTGAAAAAGTAGAAAATGAGAACACTATACCATATTCCAGAAGTACATAGCATAACAGTCATAGAGAAATCCATCCTCCCAATAAGATGATTTCGATGCTGACCACCAGAAAAGAGCAGGATTGAATCACTGGAAAATACTAAAACATGTGCACACATATGTACACATACTACACACACACACACATATGTAGAATACACATGTGTGTGTCCACACTTAAAATGCATATGTATAGACATGTGTGCACTTGCATATATACAAATACATACAAACATATAGGCATATACAATCATGTTCACATAGGTACATGCATTTAAATGTGTGCATATACACACACCCATACAAACACAATGCCACAGAGTGTTTCTCTTTACGCCCCCATAGAACAGACTGCTGCATGACAAGAAACTAGCACAACTCCAGTATATACTGAGCACGTGGTAAGTATTTCTTGAATACTTATAAATGAGTAAAGCCTAGAAGATGATGCACTGGAAGGAATACTAATAAGTAAGTGTACTTTTGTTTAGAATACATGTGATGGTGGTTGATATAGGTCATTCCTCCAGACAGATCAATTGAAGTGGTAATGATACACTACCCCCCCGCCCCCAACTTTGATGAAAAATTGGCAACCGTAAGGAATAAATCCTTAGTTGGTGTTTCAGAATGTACGTGACTTGCTCTCTATATACTTTTGTGCTCTAATATATATCTGAGGGAGATGTTTTTCCTCTTTGTGAGCTTTGGTGGGCACATGCCGTTCTAATCTCTTCTTAATGTTACAATTCTGACATGGGACTGGAGCAAGAATCAGCTGACCAGAAACGGGTTATTTTGAGAAGAGGCAGCAAACAACCAAAATGAATGATCATATGCCTACAAAGCATATGCATGCATGTGCACATGTGTGTGTACTCACACACACATATACACAAACTTTTCTTAGCAGGGAGCTGGTTTTAGAGAGGTGCTTCTTATATTCATGAGTACTTACTGTGCATTCTAGATGCCAAACCTTTAAACCTCATAGCATCCATGCCAATAGACATTATTAACATTATTTTATAGGTGAGGAGACAGAGACTCAGAGAGGATAATACCCTTCCCCAAATCACACAGCTAATTAAGTATCAGAGCAGGAATTGCAGTTTAGACCCTCCTGTTCTTATCTGTCATGCTGATTCTCAGACAGGAGATATTACTTGGCTAGTCTTTGTTTCATATGTTTCAGAGGCAGCATTTCCACGTGGTACCTTCCGGGCACCACCCGTATCTTTTGGTAGGTATGGTTATGTGTGTACTCACTTAGCATCTCCCAGAATCTCTAACCTCTTAAACTCAGGGGCCTCATCTGAGGAATCTCTGCATTCTGCCTCCTTGTGTGTGTGTGTGTGTGTGTGTGTGTGTGTGACAGAGTCTCACTCTGTCTCCGAGGCTGGAGAGAAATGGCATGATCTTGGCTAGCTGCAACCTCTACCTCCCGGGTTCAAGCGATTCTTCTGCCTCAGCCTCCCAGGTAGCTGGGATTACATGCGCCCGCCACCACCCCCGGGGTAATTTTTGTATTTTTAGTAGAGACGGGGTTTCACCGTATTGGTCAGGCTGGTCTCAAAGTCCTGACCTCAGGTGATCCACCCGCCTCGGCCTCCCAAAGTGCTGGGATGACAGGCACTCACCACCACATCCGGGTAATTTTTGTATTTTTAGTAGAGATGGGGTTTCACCAAATTAGCCAGGCTGGTCTCGAAGTCTGCCTCCATTCATTACTCAGAACCTGATACAGATTTCTGTAGGGGTGTCCAGTAAGCATTTTAAATGAATCAATCAATCAATGGAAATATTTAGGGTAAAATATGAGAGCAGTTCCCTTAAATTGGTTTGAGGAGGTGAACTATTTTCCTGGAAACCTCATATTTGAATGAAAGTCTTAGAACAGAAGACAGTAAGGTGCTTAGTTGAAGGTTGGCACCAGAAAAGCTGGCGGTTGGCTTGAAAATGATATTAGAGTGAAACAGGATGGGATTTAATGTAGAAAAATGGTCTCACATAAATGTGATAATTATAGGTTCTGCTCTCTCTCCACATTGGAGAACATTTGGACTCTCATAATTTCCTCGCTTCCAAAATAGTAATAGTTGCCTTCTTTCTGCTGGGAGCATTGAGGAAAAATGACTGTAAGGTCCCTTCAGTGTTCCAAGAAAGAGTGAGAAAGACCCTGGAGAAGTACAGGACGTGACCATTATCATGACACCATTATGATAGCTATTAGCATTAGCAAAATTCCCCATTAGCAGTGCCTGTTTGAATTCAAAAGCTTATTGAAGACCATGGTCTAAATGTCATTATGTACAAAGGACACATGTCAGTCAACAAGCAACCTCAAATGAAAAGATTCACTCATGGTTTTAGAGCTCATAGCTAAGTGATCTGTGGAAGGAACAAATTAATCAGGTAATATTTTAGCTAGATATAATTTATCAAACAATGATGCTAAATATAAAATTATTTACATTCAACTTTCAAAAACCCCAATAGCCTCTCCAAACTGTGGTAGTTGGGGGAATTTATTGTTCTCTATATTGCTTTGAATGTATTAATTATTGTTAGCAATCAAGATTTTTTTAACAGAGAGATTTTTCCTATAACAGTTGGTTTAAACAGAATTTTTTCTGTACAACAGATGGAAATGATACAAAATGTTAGAAGCAAAATGATGCTAATATCGGGCGTCTGGTGCCCCCGCTACATGGTGCAGCACTTCACGCATCATCTCTAATCCATACAATGATAGGAGCTGTCATTATCCACCTTTCACAGATCAGAAAATTGCAGCCTGGAAAAGCTGAGTACTTTAATTAAAGTCACATAGTTTGAATGGGATGGAGCTGGAATGAAAACCCAAGAGTATCCAAATCTAAACAAAACACTCTCCCTCTTACCCCTTGAGAATGGTGCCAAGCAGTAAAGGTCTGTTTCAGGTAATAAATGTGAAGCTCTCCTCCTCACTTCCATTTTTAAGAAGTCAGTACCATGGCTTAGCAGGATTTGAGGATAAGTTGACATCCTGTTCACAGACTATCTCAAAGGTCTGGAGGGCCCCACAGATCCATGCAATCAGGTCTACCCTGAGGAACTCACCAATCCTAGATGAGGAGGTAGAGAAGTACCCTAGACATACAATCCCACTTCTGTGGGAGGCCCTACAGTCAGAGTGCCCACAGGCACTCGGGGAACTAAGGGAAATGAAGAAACAGACTGGAACTGAGAAGTCAAAGAAGGCTTCTAGAGCAGGTGACACTCATACAAATCAAAAAGATGAGTAGGGTTAGGGGGGCAACCAAGTTGGGAAGGGGTCCTCAGGCATAGGAGGTAGCACATGCACCATGGTGAGGTGCCAGAGCACCTGGCACTTTGCAGAATTACAATAGGGATTGATGGAGCTGCTGCAGATGTGCATGGGAGAGCAGAAGGGCATGACAAATAAGGGAGACCTTGAGAGGCCAGAGAAACAGGGACCAGAACATGGCACCCTTGAATTCAATGAGAAGCAGCTTGATTTCCTTCTGTAGGAGAGGAGGATGCAGATTTCACATGGTTCTTTGCCCTCACACACGCACCTTCCACTATATGCAGATTAATACAGGTATTTCCAAATGGCCTTTCTTTTTAAGCTTTCTTACTCTGGCATAATAACTATAAAGAAGACTTGCATGCAGGAAGAGCAAATTGATTTGGGAGCCATGTGCCTGTCTGCCTGAGCCTGGAAAGCAAGCCTTCTTTCCTCTAAATGATACACCTTTTCCAAAAGCTGTCTGCTGACAGCTCTGACAGCCCCTCTGTCACCACAATGGCATTTCAGGTGTGGGGAGTGAGCAATGAGAGGGACCAGCACCCAAGACAGAAACACACACACACCAAGGGAAGGTAAATGATTGTACATAGGACATTTATCTCTGAGGTTGTTCCCCCAGCAAAACCAATTACTGGCCTTTTCTTTGGAAACGTGCACCGAGTATCAACTTGTTGGGGGCTGGAGTGAAAAGACGCTAGGATGCATCTTTGTGATATTCATGAGTCTGCTGAGAGTTCCAAAGCAAAGAATTTAGTATTTCTGGGCTTCTGCAGGTGGGCAGGGTGCAAAGCACATTTAAGAAGAGCTCTGAGGAATGGGGTGTTGAAGTGGCACTTTTATAAAATACATGCTTAGGAATTGCAGGCAGAAGTCAGAGTCATTCTGGTAGAGAAGGGAGAACTGATCACATGAATATAAGACCTGATAAAGGGCAAATTCAATGTCCTCTAGGGAAAACTGCAGGAGGTCTTTTTGCTGAGCTCACATGCAGGTGAGGGAAGGCTACCCATCACCTTCCATATTAATTGGGACACAGAGTCAGCTGTTGTCCCAAGGAGTTATAGGACCCACGTCAAGCTCTTCCAGAAGAAAAAAATGTTACCCCAAAGTATATTCATTCTTTCTTAAGAACTGTCACTGAACTGAGCCAATAACAGGGAGACTATGGAGGCAGAGCTGACACTGTAGCTTCTGTTGCCTTGTCATTTTGAGTTTTGTTTTTGTTTTTTTTTCCATCCCCAGGCCTCTCCAGAGTGACAGGAGTCTTATCAGTGATGAGGACTTGCCCTCCATTCACCACCACCCTTCCCCATCTCCCTCAGTGTTCTCTGTGCAGATATCTCCTCCCATCCCTTCGGGGCTGCTGCACTTGGTTATGCAGTTTATTTGCTGCATAGAGGTGTCAGCCAAAGAGGCCTCATATCCATGAGGTATTGCACATGCCCAGAGGACCTGCTTTTTCCTGATATGCTAATAGAAGCTCTAAAGTCTGGCCCTTCCTTTGCTTTCCCCTTTGCTTCTTCCATATTCACAGGGGTAAGCAGAATAACTGGACAGGGGCACAAAAGACCTGGGCCACCCTGAGATCCTTGCTCTGCTTCCTAAATGTTCCTAAGGGAACCAACCACAACTCTTGGGAAATAAAATCAAAGACTCCTCTTTTACACACAGATATCCAAGCAATTCTCTTATTGTCACTTTGATTGAAATGGACTAGTCTCCTTCATGAATCATGGGAATATACCAAACTCACATTTCTTTAAGGAGCAAGCAGTAGAGCAAATCAGTAGAACCTCAAAATTGTGTGAGAACTGATAGGTTCTCAGGGGGCTGTCTCTCCTGGAAGTTGCAGTCCAGAAACTGGCAAGTATACTTATCCAACACTCAGAGTATTTACTTTTTATTTACACATCTATTTATTTATTTTTATAAGGCAGTTCTCCTAAATAAGATGTGACTTTTCCCCAGGCTTCACTTGCCCACCCTGTATTAGGTGCACTTTGAACATTTGCATTACTAGCTGGATTCCTGGAAACATTTTAACATGAGTCCCTTGTCTTTGTTCACTTCCCTGGTTTTACAGATAGAGAAGACTAAAGCTTAGTGAGGGAAGGTGTTGCACCAAGTATACATAGCCCCATCATTGGAAAGGGTTTAATGTTGAACTGGTTTCTTGACTTCTTTGTTCAGCGCTATTTCCTTCTCTTCGAGATGCTTTCTGAGTCTTGAGATGGCCGTGGAGTTTTTAATAAATGGTCTGAGAGTGTACAATTTGATCTTGATCTTAACTGTCTTCATGGTTTCACTGAACCCTAACAGGCTGCATGCCTTCTCTTTCTTGCAAAGTAGAAGGGGCAGGGAGAAGACACCTCAGCTTCTTTCTTATCACCTGAAGGTCCAGGGAAATTCACAATTAGAATGAGTCACGAGTAATATTTATATCAAGGCTGCCTCCTTTTCTCTGAGTGTATCTCCTCCTGGCCTCAGCCCAGTGTTCCGTGTTGTGCCTCTACTTCCCCGATCTTCTGTCTGGCCTAATCAGCTTCTGGCAGGATTCTTTTTTCTCCCAATCTTGCCCTGCCATAGTCTGTCGAGAAGCCGGTGTCTCTTTCTGAATGATCCATTTCACAGAAATAACATTCCTGGGGTTCATGCACTTTCAGCTTCTGCTTCCTTTCGGCAACCTGTTGTTCTTTTCCCATGACTGTCTAGATCTAGTTTATCTCTTTGCATTCTTGAGTATCTACTGAGTGCCAGACACCAAATAGGTGCATCGCCTATGTTTTAGTTTTTAAATTCCAAAATAACCTCATCAGGGTAAGTGCTACATCAAACAACCCCTTCCAATTTTAGGGCCTTAATATAATACATATTTGTTGCTCTCTCATGCAATGTGCAATGCATATGTACCAGGGTGGCATTCCTGGGCACCTTTCAGATGGTGACTCAGGGATCCAGCCCTCTTCAGTCTTAGGACACCATCTCCTTTGGTACCACATGACCTCCAAGGTTGCAAAAGAAGAAGAGAGTACATGGAACACATACAGATGCTCTTGCATTTTGGCCTGGAAGTTAGCCAGATCACTTCTACTTATATTCCACTTACAAGAACCAGTCACGTGATGCCATCTAGATGCAAGGCAGGCTGGGAAATGTAGTCCCTAGCATAGAAGTTACTTCTCAGCAACAATTCTGCACTGGAAAGGGGCATAGATCCTTCAGAGTCCACTCATTGTCTCTGCCTTTAGTTGCCCATGAGAAAATGGGCCTGGGGAAGTCGCCTAAGGCCACATATCTTATAAGTAACAAAGTTAGCATTGGAACATTGCAGAGAAGATTGTCAAGCATACTAACCTAATATGACAACTTCCCTGAGGCCTTTGGATTTCCTGGGTTCATAATTCCCAGGAAAATTTGATTAAGGCTAGGGACTCTCAAGCCAAATTGTCATGATTTGAAGCTTGGTGCTGCCACTTATTAGTTGCACAATAGTGGGCAAATTGCTCTCTCTTTCTTGGCTCAGTTTTCTCTTTTATAAAATAGACACAATAATAGTATCTATATCAAATGCTGCTTGTGAGAATTCAATGAATATCTTGCACATAAAGAACTTAGATTGCTGTTTGGTGCATAGACAATGCTGTGTGTTACCTGTTGCTGTTTTTGCTGTTGATTTACTCTTCCACATTGGGTTAATCTGCCTCGGCACTGAAGCCCCCATTCTGCCACGTTATACTCATTCTTGATGCAAGTTAGCCTAGCTGCAACCACTACTGTGTTTCACCCACCCTGACAACACAGCTTCCTCTTTTCTCCTTGAGCTCTAGGCCACTGGAATAAGTCTCTCTCTCCTCAGGAATATTTATAGTATTTAACCAAATAAACAATCATTTTTTTTTCCTCTGAAAGTAAGTGGTATCTTGAGCTACAGTAATCTCATCTTCTTAGTGGTCTTGCTGTGGCTTCAGCCCAACAAATATTTCTTCACTATATCTGCTCTGAATTAATTGTATAGTATTATTATATGGTCTGCAAATATTTTATTCTGAAAATGGCTGGGTTTTAAGAGTAATAAGATCAATGCACTCTTTATGAAAATTGTAAAATACTTAGAGATTCAGACATACCTGAGGACAGATAGAATGAGCAACTCCAATTTGTGCCAAGGAATTCGGGATAATAAAAGAAAAATACTCCTTTTGACCTTTCACTGAGAAGCTGTTTATGAGAATAACATTCAACAGACACTTCATTTGCTCCCGTCACCTTGCTTGGGTAGAAAAAGACCTAATGTTGAACTTTTAAATGTTAAAGGGGTCATTCATAATTAACTCACATGCTAGGAATTTTTCATGTGAATGCTACATGGTTCCAGTGTCACTGACCTGCACCCCCATGTCTGCATACTCCAAGGAACACAATGGCCCAGCTACAAAATAGATACCATGGGGCCGTGCCATAACCTTTTCTTTATACCATGTTCTCCTTTGCCATGGGTCACAGCATGATATCCATTGTGGGCCCACAACACTAGGCCATTGTGGACTGTGCATGCAACCCACTTCTTAAACTCAGAGGCCATCCCTGAGTGACATTGGAGCCTCCCCTCAAATTCAAGGATGCATAAGTACCCCATGTCCAATGCCTACTAAAAAATCTAAAATCCAAAGTTGGGGCTCTCATTGCAGTGCTGTTTCTCCTATTCCAAATTTTCTTCCTTATTGTGCAGTTCTAGTAATAATTTCTTTTGCCTTTGTGCACATATATATATATGTGCTTCTCAAGCTATGTGCCTAAGGGTGGAATCACTATATCATCAGGGCCTCCATACCTTCAGCGTTAGGAGATACTGACAAAATGTTTTAAAAAGTGGTTTTAGTAATTTCTGTTTCCACAGCAGTATATGAGATTCCTCTTGTTCCAGAACTGTATCCCACTTAATGTTAATGAATTATTATTTATTTTGCCATCTGATGAATGTACAAAGCTATTTTGTTGTGGCTTTTTCATTTTCTAATCTTTCTTTTTTAATTGGCCATCGGAGTTTCACTTTTTATGAGAGTCCTGATCTACTGTTAGTCAGTTTTCTATTAGTTTTCTGTCTTTATGTTGTTTTATTGGGTATTCTTTTCTTTCTTTCTTTCTTTCTTTCTTCTTTTTTTTAAGACGGAGTCTTGCTCTGTTGCCCAGTCTGGAGTGCAATGGCACGATCTCAGCTCACTGCAACTTCTGCCTCTGGGGTTCAAGTTTTTCTCCTGCCTCGGCCTCCCAAGTAGCTGGGATGACAGGTGCCTGCCACCAAGTCTGGCTAATTTTTTGTATTTTTAGTAGAGACGAGGTTTCTCCATGTTGGTCAGGCTGATCTTGAACTCCTGACCTCATGATTCATCCACCTTGGCCTCCCAAAGTACTGGGATTACAGACATGAGCCACCATGCCCAGCCTATTGACTGTTCTTCGTATATTCTGGATGCTAGTTCTTTACTGATTATGTACATTACAAAATAGTATTTTGTGTTTTCACTCTTTCTCTGGTGTCTTTTTTTTTTTTTGGTAAAAGCTTTATTGAGATATAATTCACATGCCATACAATTCACCCATTTAAAGTGTACAACTCAACAGTTTTTCATATATCCATAGACATGTGATCATCGCCACAATCAATTTAAAAGATTTTATCACCCCAAAAAGAAACTGGTACTCTTCGTGAGTCACTCCCCATTTGCCTCGAACAGTCCCCATCCCTCCCCTGGCCAGCTCTAGGCAACTACCAATCTGATTTCTGTCTCTACAGATTTGCTTATTTTGGACATTGTATACAAATGGAATCATATAGTATGTGGCCTTGTATAATAACTGGCTTATTTCACTTAGCACAATGTTTCCAAGTTCATTCATGTTGCAGCATGCATCCGTGCTTCATTAGTTTTGATTGCCAAATAGTATTGCACTGTAACTCTGGTGTCTTTTAATTAAAGAGAAGTTTAAAATTGTACCTTTTTAAATAGAATGACTGAAAATAAATAGGAAAATGAAAGCCTGAGAAAGTTCTTCTGAGTCTTAAAGTGTCCATATCTTTGGCTTCTTCTGGGGCATACTAAAGTGAGGACAGGGCAAGAACTGAAGATGTGCCATTTAAGAATGAAAAGTCCATCTTCACTGTTTGGGTCTGAAACCCTGTGCTAATAAGAAAATCCCCGTAGATTTCAGATATGCCAAGCTCATCTTGAGTATAACAAGCAGGACAGTTGCTTATGTTGTGCACTGAAGAAAAAAATGAGAAAATGTAATAAGATGGCAAGGCATTTACCTTAGCAAAAAATATACAGGCTTCCTTTTAACCTTCTTCAGAAAAGAGTATTTGAAGATGCAGACAGTGAAAGAGGAAAAAGATCCACTGCTTCAGAAATGTCAACAACTACCAGTAATCCTTAGTCAAAGATAAAAATCTCTTAAAGAGGCATGGGAGAGGAGCCTCTCATGCCTGTTCTGTCCATGGCATAGTCTTCTTACCTGTTCATATTTGAATCATAAACCACAGCCCCCATTATCACTTTTCAGTCTATTTGGCCAAATCCAAACCTATTTCCTCCCACTTCCAAATCACTGCCTGCCATTCAGACCCATGTAGGCGAACTCCAGTTGGCATTTGGTTTTGCATTAATACATATTAGTGGGTGGTAATACATTTCTACCAGTGCATATATTTACTTGAAGTACAATTTTCCATCTAATGCATTTTACTGCATGATAACTGCATCCAGAATAATATCTTTAGTGATTATTCATTACTGGAATAATGTATTGGTGCCAAACAGCAGCTTTTAAGTGGCTTCAGATTTTTTTCTTTAAATTGAACATGTTATTATTACACAGATAGAGTAATCCCATTTTCCCTACTAACTGAAGATGACAGCTTTCCAGGATGCTATTTGACAAAGCTGAATTCAGGTGGGAACCAGGCCTTCCTCACACTAGGGATGCGGTGGAGGTGGGGGATGGTTAGGGAACTGGTCTTGGGGAAGGTGCTGCTTTGAATATGAAGACAAATGTGGGATGAACAGATGGAGCGGAAAGCTTGTGTGAATGTTAGGTATAGGTCAGAGTAAAGTGTGTGTGCTCTTTAAAACATAAAGTGAAGGTAAGGACAGATGTGTCTTTTGAAAGCTGTGAATGAGTGTGTGTGTGAGAGAGAGAAACATGGGAAGGATGAGAGAGACAGAGACATAGAGAGACACACAGAGATATAGAGTAAGACACACACACACACACAGAGAGAGAGAGAGAGAGATTGAGACAGAGAGAGGGAGACTAAGATTTTTCTGTAATAGCAGAAAAATATATGTATATATATATGCAAAAAAACCAGGATTACAGAATGATGTAGCAAAGCATTACATTTCATGGAGAAACTTCAGGATGAATTGTTATGATCTGTGGGAAGGCAGGATTATGTCTTAGAACATGAAGCAGGAGGACTCATTTATTGAATGGCATTTCTATTGTGTAACTCTTTTATTTATTTTTGTCTATGTGATAGTTATTATCCCCATTTTCTCAGATTAGGAAACTGAGGCTCAGAGAAATCAAATTTAATTGCCCACAGTCATTTACCTAGTAAGTGCTAGAAAGACAGTTTTATTCCAGATCCATGGAATTATAAATCCTGTGTTACTTTCACTGGATTCAGAATGAGGAATGGTTAAGACTATTAGTTGCTAAAATCCTAGTTTTATCACTTACGTTTGCAGACTGCAGGGCTTTGGGAAAATTTCTTAATTTGATGGTTGCCTTTTTTCCACAGGAATGTTGTAAGGATTCAGTGAGAAAGAGCACGTGGAAAGTCAGATCATAAAGAATTTTTCAGTTATTGCAAATATGTTCTTCCCCGGTGCCCCCAACCCTATGACCTGGGAATGAATTACTGGGTACTTCACCACTGAAACCAGAGAGGAGCATGCCCTGCACCACCCATGAAACTCTGTGAAACCATGCCTCCTCTGCCTCCTCCGGTCCCTGGATCCACGGTCCTTGCCTCAGGCAAGCTTAGAGCTGAACTAGATCTGCAACCTTTCTTTGTACCTAGTGTTCACCACCCATCAGTACTTTGGAGGTCATAGTCTGAGGGTTTCTACTAGACCTCAGAGAAGCAACCTAGATCATCTTCATTGTTTCATAGTCGTTTTCACATTAGGCTTTCCTGGGAAAGGCTTAAAAAATGAGGGCACCAAGGGCTCATTCAAAGAGATGACACCCCAAGATACTGGTATTTTTAAATATCACCTGTCATTCTAATATTCTGGTAGGGTTGGTAACTATTGGTCTTTGATTTAGGATTGAGTTTATAGATGGGAAGACCAGCAAAGCAAACCTTGAAGGCTAATGGACAGTGAGGGTAAAAAGCTGTCTTCATTTTCTATTACCTAACACTCTGTAACAGAGTACCTAAAACTGGGCAATATATAAAGAACAACATTTATTTCTTACCATTCTGGAGGCTGAGAAGTCCAAGGTTGAAGGTTCACATCAGGTGAGACCTTCCTGCTGGGGACTTTCTGCAGAGTTCCAAGGTGTTGCAGGGCAATCACATGGTGAGAGAGCTGAATGTGCTGACTCAAATTTCTCTTCTTCTTCTTAGAAAGTCACCAACCTCACTCTCATGATAAACCATTAATTCATTAATCTATGAATCCATTGATGAGGGCAGAACCCTCATTGACACAATCACCTCTTAAAGGCTCCATTTCTTGATGCTGACACACTGAGGATTAAATTTCAGAATGAGTTTTAGAGGGGACACGTATTCAAATTATAGGTGAAACTGGGTGGAGCCCAATAGAAAGTCTTTGTCCAGATGGTCTTGAGTCTCTGATCCAGGTGTCTCCAATGTGAGAAGCCAGAACAGAAGCTAGATTGCCAAATCCAGGTGCTGGGTCAGGTGCTGAGAACTGAGGAAGAGTTATTAATTTTCCAGTGCTGCCAAGAAAGAACCCAAGACATTGCACATGCAGTTTTCTTTCCTCTTTTTGACTTGGCTTTTTCTTTTTCTACGGTTTCCTGTATAGATTAAACCATTTGGTTAGTAAATAACCGTACAGGAAAATGGACTTTTTTAGTGTATACTCCAAAAATTTTAACACATGTATAGATTTGGATGACCACCTCCACAGACAGAATATAGTTCCATCACCTCAAAAAAATTTCCTTGTGCTATCCTCTTGTAATCGCACACTCCCCCAAACCCAGCCCCAGGCAATCACTGGTATGTTCTCCATCACTATAGTTCTGTTTGTTCGAGGATGTCATATAAATGTGATCACAATGTCTATAATCTTTTGAGACTGAATTTTTACCTTCAGTCTTTGAGAGTCATCCAAGTATGAATTATGTATTCCCTTTTATTGCTAAGTAGTATTCCATTGCAGGAATGCGTAGCATTTGTTTAACCCTTCATTCATTTAAGGGCATTGGGATGGTTTCCAATTTGTGGTGATTATGAATAGGGCTTCTATAGATATCTGGCACAAGATGCTTTTATGTGTATGAATACAAGCTTTTTCTTTTCTCTAGAGTCGTATGGTAATTGTGTGGTTTACTTCATAAGAAACAGATAAACAGATCTTCAGAGTGACTATACCATTTTTCGTTCACAGCAGCAAGGTATGAGAATTCTAGTTGCTCCATTTCCTCCCCAGATCTTGATATTGTATTTTTATATTAATAATTCTGCTAGGTATTTAGGGCCATCTTATAATTTTAGTTGGCATTTTCCTAATGGTTAAAGATGTAGAAAATATTTTTATGTCCTTATGTCATCCTTAAGTAATCTTTGAAGCAGTTCCTGTTTGTCTTTTACCCATTGAAAAATGTGTCCTGAGTTTTCAGAGTTCTTTATGTATTCTGGTTACAAGCTCTTTGTCCAATACACAATTTGCAGGTATTTTCTGCCAGTCTGTGGTTTTTCTTCTAATTCTCTTAACACTGTCTTTCACAGAGGAAGATTTAAAAATTTTTGATACGAACTAATTTATTTTTTCTTTAACAGATTGTGCTTTTTGTGTCATATCTAAGAACTCTTTGCCTAACCTCAGGTCATGAAGGTTTCCCTTGTGTTTCCTCTGAAAGTTTTATACATTTATGTTTTGTTTTTAGATGAATAATCTCTTTAAGCCATGAAGTTTAGGTTGAAGTACATTTAAAAGAGAACATTTTTGCATACAGTGTGCAACTGTTGTAGTTCATTTGTTGAAAAACAAAGCAACACAGAAGAAACTATTATCTCTCTATTGAAATCCTTTTGCACCTTTGCCAAAAATAAATTAGTTATATTTGCATGGATATATTCCTAGATTCTCTATTCCATTCCATTGGTCTAGGTGCCTATCCCTTTGCCAATACCATACTCTCTTGATTACTGTAGGTTTACATTAAGTCTTAAAATTGGATGATGTAATTTCTCCAACTTTATTCTTTTTTTCAAAATTGTTTTAGCTATAGTAGATTTTTACCTTCCATATAAATTTTCTTCTCTATATCCATAAAGATATTTTGCTAGAATTTTGACATATATTGCATTAAACCTATAGATTAATTTGCAAAGAATTAGCATCTTTACTATTTTGAGTTTTCCAATCAGTGAACATGGCATAACTCTCCATTTGTTTAGATTTTCTTTGATTTTTCTCAGCAGTGTTTTATTGTTTTTATGATATGGATCTGGTGTATGTCTTGTTTCATTTTTTTTGGAATATTGTAAAAAAAAGTTTTATTTTCTGAAACTATTTTTTTAAGTTTTGGTTTCCAATTCTATATTGCTGGTATACAGGATCATGATTGATTTTCGTTTGTTGACCCTGTAACCTGAGACCTTAATAAACTCACTTATTAGCTTTGAGATATTTGTTTGAGATCCCTTTGAATTTTCTGCATTGGCAAATGTCATATTAAAATAGGGACAGTTTCATTCCTTCCTTTCCAATCTGTAGGCATTTTATTTTATTTTTGCCATATTGCATTGGCTACAGATGTTATTACTATGTTGAATAGGAGCATTGAATTTAGAAATTCTTTTCTTTTCCTAAATCTTAGAAAGTATTTTGTCTTTCACCATTAAGTATGAAGAGTTATAAGTTTTGTGTAAATATATTTTACTAGGCTGAGGAAGTTTCTTTCTATTTTTAATTTGGTTAGAGTTTTTTTTTTTTTTTTTTTTTTCATGAGAACATTGAATTCTATCAACAATGTTATGCTTTTTCAGCATCAAATGGTATGATCATGTGGCTAATACTTTTTAAACTATTCAGATGGTGGATTACATTGATGGGTTTTAGAATATTGATCTAGCCTTGCATTTCTGAGATGAGCTCTATATCTTTGTGATGTAACACTTCTCAGAGGTAGGTAGGTAGATGGATATTGCTCTCTATCTATATATAGAGAGATATATCTATATGTATATATAGATTATATATAGAGATATCTCTCTCTATAGATAAGTATTTCCCTGTCCAGGCATTTCCCTGTCCGGGTCCTTTGTGTTGTAGCCAAGACTTCACTGTTTGCTGCAATGCTTAGTGACTACGGCTATTCACATATCCCACATGTGTACCCATGCAAGGGTTCCTCCTAGGAAATAACTAGAGGAGGAATTGCTGAGTCTTAGGCTATGCAGACTTTGAATTAGATGCAGACGTTGCCAAATTTCTTTATTTGATGCTTTTACCAATGTATAAGGATGTGAGAGTTACTTTTCCAATGTCTCCACCAAATGTCCTTTCAGTTTTTAACAAGATCTCCAAGTGAGTCTAATGCACAGAATTCTTGGACTACATGGACATGCTTTGGTTTCTCAATTTCACTTCATCATTTGAAATTTCTAAAACTTGAACACTGATGACAGGACAGTGTGACATCGTCACAAGTCTCAGACAATAGCAGCCACCTCATGCAGCCAGATAGACCCATAACACATATCCATCTTCATCACTCAGAAGGTTCAGCCTCATTTATCACGGCAGTTACAATGGTCCAGCCTCCTGGGAGGGAGAAACTGACACCACCTTGGTGTTTTCAACCATCAGGAAGCATTGGCTGCTGGAATCACGTGATCTTATTTGGAAGGAAAGAAATGTGTCTCTTGGAAAGAAAATGAAAACAAATAAATACATACACAGACAAGTACAGATTGTAATTAGTAGCAAAATAATTAGTGACAAAACTGCCTCCAGGCAGGAGCTGGAGCAAAACTCTTCATTCCTATGGTGAGGCACTGACCCCACTAAATGCTTATTATTCATAGTTTTCCAGGAGCTTCATTGATACTATACTGCCAAGACCTCAGGGACCTGCTATTGCGATTTCCCCACAATTTACAGGGAGAATGGAACCCAGTTGCTTGGGAGATTAATTAACTTGTCAAACAATTAAGCAGACAGGCTGTAATCGAGGTTTGTATTTCATAATTGATTTATCGCTTTGTAGCTTCTTGAGTCCCAGGGCTCAGAATGGAGGGACTGCTGTGTAGGGAAAACCTTGCAGAGAATGCCAGGAGGCTGTGGGGAGGGCAGGAGGTGAAGCCCTCCTGGTCCCGCGTGGGTGATGTGGTCCGGCCTGACCTCTGACCGGCCTTCAGACATAGTGAGAATTTCATTTTCTATCTTCCAGTGTCACTGGCTAGATAATTCCCTTTATGTCCTCAGAGCCTTGCCCAGTCCAGTATTGTTTAATTAAGCAAAGACCCAAAGGAATGTCTATGAGAACATGTCTACAGTTCCAGGGCCACCCTCCCGTTGATGAAATGACTAAGGAAATGTCACTCATTATTAATTTATCCTGAGACTGCGGCTCCAGTCAGCCTTCACTGTATATTTAAGGAGACATCACAGGTCCTTTCTGGTAGGCTATGCCTCCTGATAGCATTGGCTCACGATTGTGATATGCAGCAGTGTTCAAGCTTTAGTGTGCATCAGCGTCACCGGGGAGCTTGTCAACCAAGTGAGTCTCCAGCGACACCTTGAAGTGTCTGCCTTAGGAATTCTGGGGTGGGGCTTTGGTATCTGCCTGCTGAACAGAACACATTCCCCTGCAGATAGGCTTCAGATTTGGGTTAAATTACCAACTTGCAGACTTGATTTGGGGTCTTCACTACCCAGTGTTCCATAGCAGAGGCTGGAAGACAATTGCAAATATTTTATGTCTTTGACTATTAACCATGTAGTTGCACACCAGTCTGAAGGCCCTGGAAGCTGGGTATGGTTTGGATTGATTTCTTTAGGGATGCTTCAGTTAGCCTGGATCAAAAGGTAGTAGAAAAAGTTTCTTCTGCTTTTTTGAATTTCTTTCTTAGTGCTTTTGGACAGGTTTGTAGTCACGTGTGTGTGTGTGCGCGCACACACACATGCGCACCCATATTACACACACACGGATGCATTTTGATTGCATTTGCATACGTTGCTCAATTATGCAGTTGCATTATTTCCCTAAATCTTATAAATCATTTTCAGACAAAATAATCAATATTCCTTTTTGTCCCAATTTGCCCTCATTCACACCACTCCCCTAGCCCTCATTCCCAATTATGTCCTGAATATCCTGAAGCAAAGGTGCTCTGTCATCAGCTTTCTGAAATTTTACAAGGAGTCATCAACCTCAACCACAAGCTTCAGTAATAAACTTAGAAAAGTGGGCTTCATGGAGGGAACTTTTGCTACCTACAGCCTATTTCCAATTAAGAAGCTTGAACCATATTCAGAGTTTGAAAGAAGTACTTTCTATACCACATGACAAAGATAAGTTTCATTTATTCATGTGCCTAATTTTTCAAATAAAACATGGCAGTTGTGACAGAAGCCTTCTCTTCTCCACTTTCGTTCTCCTCTCCTTCTCCCCAGCAGCACCTATTACCTTGAAGCCGATGTGCGGTATATTTGGGTTAGTCATGCTTTTACATGCTTACCTCCTACATGTTGTATACATCTCCATAAGCAATGTATCATTTGTTTTCTAAAGTGTTTTTAAATTTTTTTCTAAGGTACACTAATGGTGTTCCTTTCTCAATCATTTTACTGTGTTAACTGCTATTCCTCAACTTGCCTTTTTCTCGGAACATTATGTTTTTAAGGCCTATCTTTGTTTGCATCATGTAGGTCAAATCCATTCCTTTTAGCTGCTGTAGAGTATTCCTTCATCCAGGCATGGCATTTCCCTGTCCAGGTCCTCTGTGTTGTAGCCAAGACTTCACTGATTGCTGCAATGTTTAGTGACTACAGCTATTCACGTATCCCACATGTGTACTCATGCAAGGGTTCCTCCTAGGAAATAACTAGAGGAAGAATTGCTGAGTCTTAGGCTATGCAGACTTTGAATTAGATTTGAGCAGACGTTGCCAAATTTCTTTACTTGGTGCTTTTACTAATATATAAGGATATGAGAGTTATCTTTTCCGATGTCTCCACCAAAACATAGCATTGTCAGACTATACACGTTTCTACTAAGTGCAGTCATAGTCTCCTATCCAACCAGATTTGTAAGGGAATCAGACAATTCCTTTTTAAAAATAATTTATAGGAAGACCTAAGCTTAAATGGATAACTCACAAAATGAAGGAGTGAGATGAATGTAAATTTGTATAATTTAGATCCCCAAGAATATTTTATAAAAACACAATAAAACCTCATTTATTGAACTGTCTTTTAAAAATGTACAAATCAGGCTGGGCGCGATGGCTCATGCCTGTAATCCCAGCACTTTGGGAGGCCGAGGTGGGCGGATCACTTGAGGTCAGGAGTTCGAAAACAGCCTGGCCAACATGGTGAAACCCCATCTCTACTAAAAATACAAAAATCAGCTGGGTGTGGTGGTGTGCACTTGTAATCCCAGCTACTCGGGAGGTTGAGGCAGGAGAATCGCTTGAATCTGGGAGGCAGAGGTTGCAATGAGCAGAGATTGTGCCACTGCACTCCAGTCTGGGTGACAGAGAGAGACTCCATCTCAAAAAAAAAAAAAAAAAAAAAGAAAAAGAAAAAAAAGTTACTAATCAGTGAAAAAATTAATGTCTACTTTTAATTGATGCAATTTGAGCCAGTGGCAAATGAATGTAAATTATAAGCTTCTGGGTCTCAACTATCTCAGATCCTTTGTTTTTTGGGATATATATGAAATACAAATATGAGAGTTAGAGTAAGGTCACTTGTAGATCGTGCCTTTCTTTTACGGGCCCTGCTGAAATGGTAAATACTCTGTTATGCATAGCCAGTTGCTTCACTTTCACTTTTAATTTGCCTAACCAGTCTCCTACTGTTGACCCCCCTCCCTACCACTTTATTTTTCTTTTACTGAACAGCGAAAAATAAACTTGAGGCCAGTCCTCATTTGAATTATTATTCTGTCTGCGCTTGAGAAACCTATATTAATGAGGACTTGTGGAAACTGAATAATTGATGCACATGTATTTCTGAGCTTAATTATCAGCAAAACTAATTCTCTTCTCTCTTTTCGCTTTGTGTTTATAGACACTGCTGTAGTGGCTGCTCTGAAGGTCATACTGCTGGACTAATCATAGGAAAGCTTAGAATGTAGGGCTCACCTGGTCATCTTGTCCTCCAAAGTTAATATCCGGATGTATATATGGATAAAATTATATTGGTCCCTTTTTATAGTCAAAGCACTGGCTATAACTAGATCCTTGCAAAGCTGATCAATATGAGATACCCTTCCAGGCATTCAAAACTTAGGGTGACAGAGCACACATACATAACTCTAATATTAGCCGGGAAGTGTTGAGTGAAAAGTGAACCAGGAGACAGCAACAAAACAGCAACCCAAAACTCTTCAATTCTCATGAAGAGGAAGTTGAACTTAAAAGCTGTGAAAGCATTTGATAATATGTAGAGAACTAAATGAAGGGAAAAGTGTGTCTCCACACAGAGGTGTGGCTAAAATGCAGACTGTCAGGATTCACTCCCCAAATGGTCTGGGGAATCACCAACTGGCGATTAACAGTGTGCATTTTTAGCCAGTTTCCCTGGATCAGTGGTTCTTAAATGGTGTTTGCATCAGCATCCCCTGGAGGCTTTGTTCAAACTCAGATTGCTGGGCCCTGGCACAATTTCTGACTCAGGTCTGAGATGGAGCCTGAGAATCTGCATTTGTGGTAAAAGTTCCCACCTGCTGCTAATGCTGCTGATCTGGGATTCAGATATTGAGAACCAGTGCTCTGAGAGATTCTTATGAACAGTAACATTTGAAAATCACTTTCCTAAGTAATTATTTTCTTTGATTGTGTCACCCAAAGGTGAAGATATGAAAAGAAAAAGAAGTAGCAAAGAGAAAAGAAACTAGTAGAAGTGAAGAAAAACAGCTTGCGAATGATACGGAAACCTTACTATCCTTGGATTTCACTGAGGAATTAAGATATACTTGGTCTCCAGAATAGTTAAAATCTAATGGGAGATTTCAAGCATGTGAAAACAACTTGTAAATGATGGAAATATAGAAGCACACCTGAGGCTTGTTACATAAGCCTCATACAGAAGAGTAATTGAAAAAAAAAGAAAAAAAATTATCATTGGCTTGGTACAAGGACACTTCTTGGACAGTGGGTCCTTGTAACTGGGAGTTTAGTACTCCAGAGAGTGTTATTATGGTGAGGTTCCAGCCCTTACACTCTTCTAGCTATGGAGATAAGATTCTTCTTCTTGCACATCAGTGCCATGGATTGAGGGATCCAGTGGACAACATTGGAATGACATTACTCACAGACATTACTTTTAAAATACATACCACTTTAGGGCTGAAAGAGACCACAGAGATGATCTGGTCCATTATTTGATGGTTTGAGAAGTGGAAATACATATATGAGGCCCTAGACACTTGAGTAAAATATCAAGGAAGGAAAGAGATAAAGCTTGGTAGAAGGATGAAGACAAGTATAGGAAAAGGAAAGACAGCATAAAAGTATGTTATTATATAAACTCAATGTGTGTGTGCCACCAAAATTTATATGTAAAATTCCTAACAACTAATGCAATGATCTCAGGAAGTGGGCCTTTGAAAGATAATTGGGTTTGAGGGTAGATCTTTCATGGTTAGGATTTGTGCCCTTACAAAAGGGACCCCAGAGAGCTCTCTTGCTTTCTCAGCCATGTGAGGATATAGCAAGAAGATCGCTAACTATAAACATGGAAGAGTGTTCCCACCAGAAACTGGAACTGCTACCAACTTAATTTTCTAAGGTTCCAGAACTGTGAGTAATAAATGTTTGTTGTTGAAGCTGCCCAGTGCATAGTATTCTATTACAGCAACTGGAACTAAGACAAAGTGCGTGATGATAAAGAGTAGAAAAGCAGACCCTTGCTTGGTGGTGGGGATGGATTGCATGATGTGGACAAAAGGAAGAGGAGGAGATAAGTAGAAATGAGGCAGAGAGAGAGAAAGACAAACAGCAGTGGTGTTCTCAACATGCAGTCATTTCACAGAAATAAAGCAAAACAAGAAACTTAGAATTGGAAGAGAAATTGAAAATTTCCTCTTACAGATGTGACTGTTTCTCTAAGCTTGACCTGTTGGCCAATAAAATCAGAATTTGTAGATGTTAAAGATTCAGATTCCCTGGTCTCCAAGTACCAAGAATCTTAATTTTTCACACTCACTGCATGACTCTTAATACACAGTAAAGTCTCAATCATGGCTATAGTTCATTCAATAAACAATGGACTCCACTTTTCCTTACATTGCTCATTTCCCAGAAAATGCATCACCTCTTTTAAATTTCTGAGACTGGCTTCCCAGCTTCCCTTTGGATACCTCCAGAGACAGGAACATTATTCTTTTGAGAGTGGGCTCATTCTGTTTTTACCTATGTCTTTGATTGGGTGACTCCTCATCTCTCTGAGGGTCCATAGGTTCAGGGATTAAGGGTTGGAGTGCTGCTCTGGAGGATGGATTGTATGAGTGCCAATCTGGGCTCCACTATCTATTGACTGATATCCCTTGGCAAATGCCTCAGGGTTTCATTTGAATTAGAGATAATAATAGCTTTCACCTCCTAGGGACGTTTTGGGTAGTTTTAGTTGGCTATTGCATGAGAACCACTTGGAATAGTATCTGAATCAGGGCCAGCCACACAGAAAGGCACTGTATTTGGTTTTGTTTAGTGCTCTGCTGCCTTTGTCTCTAAACTGCTTAATAATTTTTGAACAAGGGGCCCTGCATTTTCCTTTTTTCACTGGTTCTTGCAAACTATGTTGCCATTCTTGGGAAAAGCCTGATAAGTGTTAGCGCTTATAAATTGTTCTAACATTTTGAAAAGTTTAAATTATTAATATGGTTTCAAAAAACATCTTGGCTCCAGGACACAGTCTTTGTAAGGACCATTCCTTTTTCTAGGGTGCGTCCTACTTCACTTCTTTTCAGATGCAATCCCATGTTAAAACATTGATTCCAGAGCATAGGGGTGTGCCCAGTTGGGTTCTGAGGGTTCTGCCTCTAGTACCTTTCAACAGTAGTCACAGCTACCAGCAACAGCCTTTTGCACCTATTTTGAGGACCTTGTCTTGAACCTAGATCGCCAGCCTAGACTCTTTTTCAGCATGGTATTTTTGGAGTCCTTTTTCTGTTGTCTGCATGGTCCACTCCAGTGTGTATTCTTTCTTCAAATTCCAGGAACCAGTGTGGGATAATGGATCCTCTCCTCCAAGAAGGTGCTGAGCTCTTTACGAGAATTAATTCACCTTTTTCCCAGCAACCAGTTTTGCAAACCAGTGTTGTCAATAAGAGGTAGACACGATAGCGTAAAGGAAGTTCTTTTTTTTTTTTTTTTTTTTTTAATTATTATACTCTGAGTCCAAGACAATGCTGCTCTTCATCCTTAACCAACATGACTCTCTGGTTAACCCTTTGCAGGCAAATAAATCACTTCAAGTGAGCCCAAGTTCTCCTTTCCATAGCTCTCACCCATTCGTTCTGGTCTGACTTCTGGCTGAATTCTTATTCAACTTGAATCTACTTCAACTACTTGAAGGCAGCATGCATGTAAGAAATTCCAAGTCTGCCAAGACTACATAGTGGTAAATAGCATAAGGAGACAATACCCAGAGGGTCTCACCAGCTGTGATGTGCCTTGGAAGCAGTTCTCAGAGGAAGCAAAGTCAAACCACTCAACAGTTCTTACTGATGTTGAGCCCTCTCCTTGTGCCGAGCCCCAACACTCCATCCGTTTCCATGGAACATTCTTTCCCCTCCCTGGGGTGACTTCTTGCAACTCTTCCTGATTTTCTGCCATTTTACTGAGCCAGCCATTGCAGCTTAGAAAGAGACTCCACATCTGGATGACGTGTGGTCTTGCAGAAGTGTTAGCTGCCTTTTAGCTGGAGGAGTTCAGGGAGAGAGGATGCTTGATTTTTATTTACTTTTTATTGTAAGGAGCTTGAAATGAGCATGCCACAGAGCCTGATTTCATCCCTCTAGAATGAACCAGGCTGGGCCCAGCCCTTGCAGAACCTTCAGGTGGCTGCTGTGAGTTTTAGCCTGTGTTGACTATCTTGGGAAAATGAGCCCAGAAGACAAAGTTGATTCCAGTGGCGATCCGAGATCCTCTCTTTGCAAGTCTGAATGAGTATCAGCCATTCACTGGAATTTACTTAGAAATAAATAAAAGCTGCACACTTTCCTTTTCTGTAAATAAGATAAAGTGAGGCTCTCTAGGGCTGACTCACCTTGCAGTGATAACTGGCTGTTGTTCTCCCTGTGAATGCTTTCCTTCTCCACTCAGACACATGCTGCCCCCTATTCAGGGGCCTTTCCAATTCCTCCTAATCTTCTGTGTCCACAAATGTGGATTTACTCAGCCTGATCATAGCACGGAAATTCTCCTAGGGTCCAGATCTCTTGCCCACACTCAGTCTGCTTGCTGGACAGCAGACAATACCTCTAATTTTTATTCAAGAGGTGCCACACCTAAAGCTGGACAGGGAGGAAAAGTGGGCTGAAGGGAGAATGTTATTTTTTTCATCACATGACCCTCACTTGCTAAAGAGCAGGTTTAGAATCAAGCTTACCAATCCTGAAAGGACTCTAAGAATCAAGGCGATTCCATATATCTTTTCTTGGAGAATAAGTGAGCAAAAGAGAGACTGAGACATGATTTTTTACTTTCTTCTCTATATTGTAAGCCTTTGAGAAGCCAGAAAGTGAATGTGCCTTTGCTATCCTTCTAAGATCATAGTTGGCACTTTCCTTAATGTTTCTTCTGATGGCTCTACTTATTTTTAGTGAATCATCTCTCCAGGTATACAGTGTCCAGAACTGCCTTTAAGAAATCCTATGTAAGATTATATTATTACATCCTTCCACCATGGCCATATGTCTTGTCCGATCAGATGCAGCCTAAAGTGAAAGTCACAAGTCTCTAAACTTATCAGGCTTCTGACCACATCTGGAGCACATCTGAGCTGACCCCGTTCCAGCTTTCATGCATGAGCTGTATCTCAAATCAAGCTTTAATATTTTGACCTTGACTTTGCCCCCGAGATCCAACTAGCTTACCCTTTTTC
The DNA here is from genome assembly GCF_002776525.5 of Piliocolobus tephrosceles. Classification (NCBI taxonomy): domain Eukaryota; kingdom Metazoa; phylum Chordata; class Mammalia; order Primates; family Cercopithecidae; genus Piliocolobus; species Piliocolobus tephrosceles. Next base: position 97,964,725 of record NC_045439.1, on the reverse strand, counting down.
ATCAAGCGTCACGCTTTTCATGGTCAGCCAGGCATCAGATCCAGCCCTCCCTCCGAATCTGTTTCTCAAGCAGCTTAGCTTGGGTAGCCTCCCAAGGTCTTCCCAGCATCAGACTTCAGTCAAACCCCTAGCGCCTTCCTTACCCCAATCCCATATACTCACTAACATCGACGGGGAGCTCTTTTCCTCCATTTGTCTAGTGGGCCAAATATTCTCACGAGTCAAAGAAAAAAAAATGGTGACCTTGGAAATCATATGATTAGGTCGTGATAATGGGGTTGAAGGCTTTTAGTTAGAGGGATAAAGTCATTGTGACCAGATCCTGGCTGCTTTCTGGATCTTTTTGGTCCCTCTTCAGCACAAGGGGCAAGGTCCTCACACAGCTGGCATACTGGGGAAGGCCTCCTGGGTGAAGGTGGTACTGGTAGACAGGAACACTGGGCAGGTGACTAGTCAGATGGTCACAGGCGGTAGGGGAGAAAGCCTCTTTTCCTCCTCTGTCCTTGCTCACTCTCTTCTTTTACCTTTAGAGGAGTAATGTCCAGGGGACAAAGCCACAGTGGGCTCCTCAACTTGTCTCCAGTCTAAGTCTCAAGGTGAGAAGCAAGGGAGCCTTCGGGGGTTTCCCTTGACTACTAGCCCAGCTCACCCCAGGAAGGGAATTGTTGCAAAAGTCTGAACAATGTTCTGAGCTTGTTTTCTTAAGACATCAACAGGTTTGGTTGTAAGGAATGCTTTCAGCTCAGTGTTCAGTATGCCATGAAGGAGACACCTTGGCTACTCTACATGCCTTTTGGAAACCAACCATGGCCATGTAAGATCATGGCGATCTCCCTGGGTTCTTGTGGATGGCTTGCTGTGCGCCAGGCTCTGTGTTCTATGATTTTCTTACATTAATTCATGGATGAGTTGAGGCTGTTGTTATTCCCATTTTACAGATGGTGAAAATGAGGTGCACAGCAATTAAGTACTTGTCCAAGTTTATTCAGCCTATCTTACTGGCACAGCTAGGATACAAGTGGAGGCAAGATTTGAACCTAGCACTGTCTGACTCTTGAGCTCTAGCTGTCAATCACAGCATTATGCTGTATAAACTCTTTCATTAGGTTTATTTAACAAGCTGATATTACTCATCTATCAAACAGACACTGGGTTAGGTCCTAGGAGCACTGCCATAGAATAAGGCACATGTCTGCCATCATTTCTCACAGGATAATGAGGAGAAAGCTTTCTTGTGCATTCTGCCATTGCCATCTTTGTGTCATCTGTGGCTGTCTTCATGCTCTGCCAGACTAAGAACTTCCAGTCTCAGCCACCTAAGCTTCCTGCCCCCATTCCACTCTGGCTGTCAGTTTGGTGTCATCGGCAGATGGGCTACAAGAAGAGCCTGTCTATGGGTGCAGGGCAAGAAGTGGAAGGAGAGAATGTGCCACAAAGTCGGAATCTATTGGACAAATGATGTGACAGCAGACATGGTGAGGTTGACAGCTGGAAAATAGCAGTTAATAGCCCCTGCCCAGGCTGTGCTGTGGGAGATGGCATGCTGAGTGACATCATAATGGCTTGTGGAAATACTGCTCAGAGCTCATGGAAGCCATTGCAGGACACACAGCCTGGTGCACTTCTTTGTTGCGTTCACAAAGCCCACTCTGTTGGAGACAGAATCTATACTGGGTTTTTCCCAGTAGTGCATTTAGGATGTGCCCTGCGGAGACAACCAGTTGAACCTGGTATCCACTTAGCCATGGCTCTTGCTAATAAACACTTGGCAAAAATGACTGCCAAGGACACTGGGATTTGGGTGAGTCTCGCAGCAGCTCATGGTCTGCACTGCTATTACTTCTGAAGATAATTATAAAGATAACACCGGTTAAAATATCTAATGTTTTATTCAATATTTTGGTGAGTTTCAATTACTCCCAATTATAATTCAACAGCTTTTCTATTTAAAACAATGATTGCCCTTTGCAATGAGCTTTGAAGCAAATAAATTGTTTGCCATTATTAGTCATTGTTCTGCTAGAGATTTTCCCCTCCACATTTCCCCAACTCTGTTGCCTTTCAGTTTGAGGCTAACTAGTGTTATCTTTTGGTTAACCCTTTTCCTGTTCTCCCCATTAATAACCAAGCTAACTTACATAGTGAGGAATGAAAAAAAGTAGCTTCAGTGACCCCTGAGACAATTATACTCATTAAAAATCAATGGGATCCAATTACTAGCAGCAAGACTCGGACTGAGTTGAAAATGTATTGAACATCAATCCCTAGCCAAGTGACGGCAGCAGATCACTGGAATCTGACAGCTGTGTCAGGAAAGAAGACACTTTCGCTGACTTCTGTTATTGCATTCAAATCCACCTCACTTTTGTCGTTATCGTCATCTTTTGTTTACTGTGTAATTCCTTTCTATGTGAAGTGTTACGTGCAAGGAAAGTTGTGAGGAATAAGGATTACCCTTAGTGAGATGGAATTGTAATTAAAAAAAGGAGTCAATGCCTACAAAAATGTATGATTGTCATTTACAAAAAGCAGAAGCTAGAAGGAACAAGTCTAAACCTGAAGATACCCAACAGGGCTTGTGCAGCAGAATTCCATAACCCATTTTTATTGAATCCTGCTCTTGCCCTAGGAACTCAGAAATAATTGAGATCACATTTCCCTCAACCAGGAACTTGCCATGCAGATTGTGGTCTCTGACTTGATTATAGTTACCAAATTAACTATGTAGTTAACAATTTATTAAATATGGGTGTTATTTGTAAAAATCTGGAATAATAGACCTAGAGACTGTTATTGGCATTGGTGAAATATAGCACCCTTGATTTTTGTAATACCTAAGGTACATTTGTTACAACTTAATAGTAGCACAGTGTTCAAGAAAATTTAATATAAAGTTTTCTTCTCTAGGAATCACCTTTCTGAGTAAATTTGGTATCATCATTCACACTTACCTGCCTCATTCCACCTGCTGCCCCGTCCCCTGCAATGTTTCTATATGTCACTGTCTTGTCAGCAATGTTGGGTGTCAGCTTTTCATGTTGTCATCTGGCATTTTAACCACTGAGGAATATATTTTTACTCTGGGTATGTTCCACAGTAACTCTCAATTTAACAAAATGAAGTGCAGATTGTAATTGTTGTAAATGTCTTTGACCTTAGAATGAAAAAATTTTTGAAGAGAATACTGTTTCATATATTCTTTTTTTTTTTTTTTTTTTTTGCTTAATTTCTATAGAAATGGATGGGGGGGAAAAACAATCTTTCTAGCTGATTAGCAGTAGAGAGAGCCAAATGGAGGACTCATGAACATATCTTATTTTTCTTCTTTTGAGATGGAGTTTCACTCCTGTTGCCCAGGCTGGAGTGCAATGGCGCGATCTCAGCCCACCGCAACCTCTGCCTCCCAGGTTCAAGTGATTCTCCTGCCTCAGCCTCTGGAGTAGCTGGGATTGATTACAGGCATGCACCACCACGCCCGGCTAATTTTGCATTTTTAGTAGAGACGGGATTTCTCCATGTTGGTCAAGGTGGTCTCGAACTTCCAACCTCAAGGGATCTGCCTTCCTCAGCCTCACAAAGTGCTGGGATTACAGGCGTGAGCCACCGCACCCGGCCATGAACATATCTTTGATTTCTGAATTAAGCAATTGCATGAGAAAGATGTGAAGAAAACTATCTGGGTGAAAAAATCAAGGGCTTTAATGTGTTCATGTTAATCTTGGAGTACTTACGCAGCCACTGTTCAGATGTCAGATATGCAATGGGTATATAGATCTAGGACTCCAGTCAGAGAATGCACATCTTGAGATACAAGTTTGGGAAGCTCAGACATTAGAAGGCCCTGTCTCTAAAAAAATAAAAGATGATGAGACATGATTGACTCATTAACTCACCTTGGAACAGACTACATATAGGGAAGAACAGATGGCTATGGTCCAAGCTAGAGGGCACTGCAATATTCAGAGATTAAGCCAAGGACAAGAGGTAAGGAAAGCAGCCAGTGAGGAAGGATGAAAACTAGAATAGTGTGTGCTGTTCCATAATCCCAGAGAAGTGGTATTTCAAAATAACAAAGCAATCTACTTGCAAATGCTACAAAACCGTCCAGAAAAAGGACTGAGAAGTGACTTTTAAATTTTATAATATAAAGATACTTGGTTTCAGTAAAGTGATTGTGAGAAAAGTTTTATTGGTGTGGGTTTCAAAGAAGGAGGATATGGGCCAGAGAAACTCTTCTGTGAGTAGAGAGAAGAAACATGGGCTGCAGGTATAAAGGATCTGAAGTCAAAATTTTGTTTATTTTCTGTTGTGTTAGTTTGCTTTAAGATAGGAGAGAGTAGAGCACATTTGTCTGCATATGGGATCCTCCAGGGAAAAAAGAAGAAATTAATGCTGCTGAAGACAGTATCTAATAGCAAATTCCTTGAGAAAGAATGTACAGTTGCCATCACAGTTGGAGAATTCAGGACACTAGCTGGTAGTGAAAATCTTTAATTCACAGAATCCTAGAATGTTTATGCTAAGAGGGCATTAGTAGGCATCTAGTGAAATCAATCATTTGCTGATTCATTCCTTCAAGTAATAGCTTTTGGATATCTTTTATGCAGACATGATTGAAGTAGAACCTGTGCCCTTAATACATAAAAGTATCCTTTTTTAAAATATATAAACAAGAAAAATACGCTTCAGACAGTGGAGTATCTTGCACAAAGTCATGAACTTTGTCTAGCCAGAGCTAGAATGAAAATCCATTGCCTCTCTACTGTCTGTCCATTGTTCTTTTCAGTTTTCCATCCAACCACTGAACTCAGAGCCTCATATTCTTTCTTTCTTTTCTTTTTTCTTTTTTTTTTTTTTTTTTTTTTTTGAGACAGAGTTTTGCTCTTGTTGCCCAAGCTGGAGTGCAATAGCACAATTTCAGCTCACTGCAACCTCTGCCTCCTGGGTTCAAGAGATTCTCCTGCCTCAGCCTCCCAAGTAGCTGGGATTACACACCTGGCTATTTTTTTGCATTTTTAGTAGAGATGGGGTTTCACCATGTTAGCTAGGCTGGTCTCGAACTCCTGACTTCAGATGATCCGCCCGCCTCAGTCTCCCAAAGTGCTGGGATTACAGGCATGAGTCACCATACCCGGCCAGAGCCTCATATTCTAATTTATTACATGGGTATCAAAGGCAATGAGAACTGATTGAGCAAGTTTTACATTGTGTTTACAAAAAAATGAAGACACTCATGAATACACATTCTCATTGGGGAGAATACTATGCAAACTTTAAAGAATTTTTGTGGAGACTGAGAAATAGTATGTGATGTTTCCTGCAAATAAGACTCTGTTGTAACCAGCCTGGATAGCAGGGTGAGACTCCATCCCTATAACAATTTTTTAAAAGCATAGCCAGGCATGGTGGTGCATGCCTGTAGACCTAGCCACTTGGGAGGCTGAGGCAGGAGCTTCACTTGAGCCCAGCAGTTTGAGGTTACAGTGAGTTACAACTGCACTCCTGCACTCCAGTCTGGGCAACAGAGTGAGGCCCTGTCTCTAAAAACAATAAGTATTAAAAAAAACCCAAAAACCTCTGTTATATGAACATAAATAGTATGTTACATTTATATAGACCTAGTAGTTCAGGCTAAACGGTGGAGAATCAAGAGAATCCAACTTGAGAAAACCCAAAGAGAAAAAGTAAAACCTTTTTATTATAAATATTTATTTTAAAAAGGCCTAAGTGCAGCAACTATAAAGAAAAAAACAGCTGAATGAAAACAGTAGGTAAAACCATTAAAAAATTGACTGGGCACGGTAGCTCACACCTGGGATCCTAGCACTTTGGGAGGCCGAGGCGCACGGATCACCTGTGGATGGGAGTTCGAGACAAGCCTGACCAACTTGGAGAAATACTAAAAATACAAAATTAGCCAGGTATGGTGGCATACACCTGTAACCCCAGCTACTGGGAGGCTGAGGAAGGAGAATTACTCGAACCTGGGATGCAAAGGTTGCAGTGAGCCAAGATCGTGCCATTGCACTCCAGCTGGGCAACAAGAGTGAAACTCTGTCTCAAGAAATAAATATCAATAAAAATCATAATATATAATATACAGTTGTTCAAGTTGCTTTTTTTTTTTTTTTTTGGAAAGAGCTGCTATATTTGAAAAGTCACAAATCAGGTTGCTGAGATCCTTTCCTGAATCTCTTGATTTTTGAGAAGCAGGTAACTGTTCACCTTGCCTTAAGCATTAAATAAATCAAATCTATTCACATGACTGATACACCTGTTAGTCTATTTAACCTGGCCACAGGTGCTCCCCTGAACTGCTACATTGACAGCTCCACAGCCACTTGCTTGCATACAAGTTGCTTGATCAGCAGCCCACCCACCCCTGGCTTCAAGTGCTTGGCTGTCCAATCTTGAAATAAATCCTGCTCCATGTTTTTGAAATGTGGCATCTGCACCTAAATTATTTAGTCTTCTGCTAAGAAATGAGTAGAAGTGGTCCTCCTGAGCCTAGCCAACCCACAGAGTTATGACAAATAATAATACATTGTTGTCTTAAGCCACAATGTTTTGGGGGTGTTTCTAAACCAAGGGTGACTTCACTCCCTGAAGGGCATATGGAAATGTTTGGAGATGTTTTTGGCTATCATACTAGCTGGCAGTAGTGCTACTGTCTTCTAGTAGGTGAGGCCAGGAATACGACTAAATAGCCTACCAATATAATGCACAGAACAGCCCCTCAAGACTCAGAGTTATTGGGCCCTGAATGTTAATAGTGCCAAGGTTGAGAAACCTTATAATTAACAATCACAACTACTTTGTTTGAAACTTATACTATAATTAAATATAAAAATGCACTTATCAGATTTTGAATACCTCATGAACACTTATGCCTCAGTTTCTTTCTAACAGCCTAACTCATTCTCATTGGAATTAAATAAGATGCTTGTTAAAATTCTGATTCCTGGTTGCTGGCAACTGTTTATTAACTCAGAGTCACTAGAGGTACAGCACAAAATCTGCACTTTTAAGATGACTTTTGTGTTAAATATTGAAGTGTGAAGGTCCTTTGCACATGTCCTATTCTGAAAGTTCTTCCAGTTTTCTGTCTTTCTAAACCCTATAAAGCCCTATTCAAATCTCTCATCCAAAGGAGACTTTTCTGGCATCTCTCTCCTCTGGCTGTAGTAACACTAACATATTACATATTGCTGATTTCTTTTCTGGCATTTAGTTACATTTTTAGGTCTATTAATCTGGTATGGTTGTAAACTCCTCAAGGTCAAATACCAAATTGCATACTACTTTCAGACTACCCAAAGGCCAAGCACAGTGCCTATTATAAAGTGGATGGAGGTTGACTACATCCAATTCTTATTTTCCTGGAACAATGCTGCAACTTTATACTAGACGTTTCCTAGAGACACTGGAATTTCATATAATTCAAGTGGAAAGTTTCTTGCTGATGTTAATCATACATGATCTCTCAAATGGTGAATCAGCAGAGCTCAACTTCATAGACTCAGCAAGGATAAATCAGAAAAGGCAGCTGGCTCACAAACAGCTCAAATGAGCTTTCCCTAATTCACCTCTCAAACTTTGATACATTAGCTAATCATCCTTTTCACACACAAAACATGTGAGCTGCTGGTCCATTAGAAAAAGTCCCATCCAGCAACCTGCATTCTCACAACAGGAGAAAAATTATGAAAACAACAACATGACAGTGGCACCAGAATGGCTAGTTCAATTGAGTTAGGGTTGGTGAGGGTGTGAGGGAAACTGTGGAAGCCAAAGTTAGGGACAGGTGAGCTGCGGCTATGCTGCAGAAAGTCATGCATACTAGATCAAGGAAGGAAGCTGTGTAATCCATCAAAAGTTTCTAAAGTGGTGATGTGGTCACAACTGGGCTTCAGAGGGATTAATCTGCCATCCATGTGCAGGATGGGTTGGAGACAGACAAAACTGGCAGGCCAGGACACATTTAAGAAGCGACCAGAAGGGATGACATTAGCAAAAAATGGAAGAGTAAGGATCTTCAATAATCCTCTCCTCCACCAAAGCAAGGAGAACATTGGCAAAAATGGACAGAATCCACTTTTTCCAAACTTTGAAAATTAACCAAAGGTTTATAGCAGTCCTGGAGGCTTTAGTCAAGAAAAAGTGGCTGAATGTCTATAAGAACAAGTTTTGTGAAAAAGATAAAATAAGCAAGTTCTGTGGCTTCATTAGCCCCATCCTCCTCTGCCCAGATCCTCTGGGCAGCTTCCCATACTCCTCTGCCCAACTTCAAGGTAGCCTTGAAAACCAAGAGCCTACAAAAACAGTGTACACCAGAAAGCCCAACAGTCAGGGAGAAGAAAAGGCCTGCAGCTTCTTCAAAGCCCTATTCCTCCAAACTGTCATTATTCGACCCATTTGATAGGTCCCTGGAAGGTCACACTCACAAGGTTGCATTTATTTGACCTGACTCAGAATTTGCTTGTTGCAAACAACTTTCCCCTAAGGCATTAATCAAAAATAGTCAGAGGCAAATATTTAATCTTATGGTTACCAGAGGCTTCACAATTGGGAACAACAATAGGCCAACCAAAAAGCTTAATGAAAAGGAAAGGCTGGGGATGAGATATTCCTAGAGGTTTTGAAAAGCTTTGGAATATTCCTGGAAGTCTAGAAGGCAATACATATGTGTAAGGGATGTGTTTATGCCCGCTACTGTATGGTTGCTCAGAAGAGCCCTAAAAAACTGTTAAGTTCTTGCCCCTTGCTAACCATGAGACTTTCAGCAACAAGGAAATGAAGTCAATAGTAGAGTTGTAAGTCAAGAGTAGAGTTGTGAATTGCCTGGCAGAGTGCTGAAGGAATGCTGCAATACACATAAACACACACACACACAGACACACACACACACACACACACACACACACACACACACCCTGGCAAAGTTTGAAGACTGATACATTTCAGATGTTTAAGAAAATATTTGCTCAATCTTTAGCTTATCTCTAAGCTAACTAAGGAGAGATGTCAGTGATCGAACATAGTAAAGGTTTCAGACCTTATAGAATTACCTCAGAAAAGTCATTAAACAAACAACAAAAATCAAGAAAGTATCACTTATGCACAGGGGAGAAAAAGGAATCAGCAGAAACTGTCCTTGAGGAATCCTAATCCCAGACATTGGGCTTACTAAACAAAGCTATTTTAAACATGTCCAGAGAACTAAAATAAACTGTATCTAAAGTCCTGAAGGAAACTATGAATATAATGTCTTACAAAGTACAGACTATCAATAAAAAACTGAAAATACTTAAAAATTATAAAATAGAAATTCTGACGTTGGGAAGCACAATAACTAAATTCAGTATTGTCAGAGGAGCTCAATAGAAGATTTAACCTAGCAGAAGAAAAAATCAGCAAACTTGAAGATTGTTCATATGAGGTTATCCAGTCTGAGAGAAGAAATAAAAAATAATAAAGAAAATGAGCAGAGACTCAGAGACTGCAAAACATCATCAATTATACCAACATAGATATAACAGATGTTCTAAAAGAAGAGGAAAAAGAAGGAAAGGGGTTGACAGTATAGTTGAAGAAATGATGAGTGAAATGTTACAAATTTGATGAAAAACATAAATATGTATCCAAGAAGCTTAACAGACTAGAATAAATTTTAAAAGATCTACACCTAGGCACATTATAATAAAACTGTCTAAGAGAAAATCTTGAAGACATCAAGAGAGAAGCAAACAATTCGTCCCATACAAGAGATGCTTAATGATGTTAAGAGATTATTTATAGTGAGAAATTATGAAGTCCAAACAACATAGTCTAAATGCTGGAAAAAAAGCTATCAACCAAGAATTTTAGACCAGGCAAATCTATTCATAAAAAATAAAGTAATTAAGAAATTTTCAGGGAAAATAAATAAAAACAAAACTGAGAGAATTTGTCATTAGCAGACCTGCACTACAAGAAATATTAATCAGTGTAAAGAAAAGAAGAGTACTGGTAAAGGTAACTACATAGGTAAATATAAGTGACAGATTTTAATATATATTTAAAATTTGTACCTTTTTTTAATCTCCTATCTGATTTTAAGTATAATAGTATAAAGCAATAATTATAGATCTTGGTTGCTGGTCATTCAATATATGAAGATGAACATTCTATGACAACAGTGCACAAAGGAGAGGGAAGGAATGGCACTATTTAGGAGCAAAGTTTTGTTACATTATTGAAATTAAGTCCGTATTAATCCAAATTAGATTGGTATAAATTAAGATATTATAATCTCTAGGGAACTACTGAGAAGATAACTCAAAAATATAGTAAAGAAAATAACAAAGGAATTAAAATGATATGTTAGAAAATGTTTATTTAACATAAAAGAAGACAACATTGGCAGAATAGAGAAATAATAAAGACAAAGGACAAATAGAAAACAAGTAGCATCATGGCAGACAAAATTTCTTCCTATTAGTAATTATATTAAATGTAAATAGATTAAACAATCCAGTTAAAAGACAAAGATAGAAATAATGGATTAAAAATTAAACACACACACACACACACAGATCATTATTCAATGCTGTGCTGCCTAAAGAGATTCATTTTACATTTAAAAACACAAATAGGTTAAAAATAAAATTATGGAAAAATGAAATTATGAAATAAAATTATGGAAATATAATGCAGTAATCCAAAGTGATCATAAGTGATTATAGTAATTTCAGATAAAATAGACTTTAAGAGAAAAACTGTTACTGGAGGCCAAGAAAGTTAGTTTATAATGATAAAAGGGTCAATCCATAACAATACAAAACAAATATGCACCTATAAAGAGACCCCAAAATAGAGGAAGGGAAAACTCACATAATTATAAGGAGAAATAGATAATTCAACTGGTATAGTTGGAGACTTTAACCTCCATTTTCAATACTGGGGGAAAACGTAGACACAGAGCAAGAAAATAGAAGACTTGAAAAAGGTTATAAATAAACTAGATCTGACAGGCATCTGTAGAACATGCCACTTGACAACAACAGAAAGCACATTTTTCTTTGTACATGCATACAAGGGATTCTCTAGGATAGACCATATGTTAAGTCATCAAAAATGTCTCAGTGATGTAAAAGCGTTGTTACATGTGTTCTTAGATTACAGTGTAATAAAATTAGAAACAATAACAGAAAAAAATCCATGAAACCCATAAATTTGTAGAAATGAAACAACAACTTCTAAATGACGTGAGGGTCAAAGGGAAATCACAGGGAAATTCTAAAACACTTTGAGTTGAATAAAAACAAAACCAGTATGTGATGCAGTAAAAACAGTGCTTACAGAAAAACTGATATTTGCAAATACCTATACTTGAGAAGAAAAATGTCAAACCACACATTTAATCTTTAGAACTAGGGAAGGAAGAATAAACTAACCCCCAAACATGTGGGAGAATTGACATAATAAAGATAAAAGTGGATATAAATGAAACAGAGACTAGAAAAACAATAGAGGAAATCAATAAAACAAAACTTGGTTCAAAATGTCAACAAAATTTGGAAACTTTTATCTAGACTGACCAAGAAAAGAGGAAAAAAAGACTCAAAACATTGAATCAGAAATAAAAGTGTGAACATCGTTACAAAAGTTATTAAAATAAAATTATTCAGAAAAGAAAAATATAGACAAATGTATGCCAACAAGTTGGAAACCTACACGAAATCAGCAAGTTTCTTGAAACACGTAAACTACCAAAACAGACTCAGGAAGAAATAGAAAATCTAAATAGATCTATATCAATTAAAAGGCCCGAGTGGCTTTACTGTTGAATACTACCAAAATTTAAAAGAGAAATTAACGTGAATCCTTTACAAAGTCTTTCAAAACAAAGTAGGGCAGGAGGAAACAGTTTCTAATTCAACATATGAGGGCAATATTGTCTTGGTACCAAAACCAGACAGACATAACAGAAAAAAGAAAACCACAGATCAATATCCCTTATGAACATAAATCTAAAAATCCTTATCAAAATACTAGCAAAAGGCATTAGCAAGATAGAGAAGGATTATACAATATGATATGAGATATATCCGAAAAATGCAAGGTTGGTTCAACAATAAAGATGAATAACTGTAATAACCATAGTAATAAAGGACAAATACAAAATAATCTTTACAGAGAAAGCATTTGGTCAATACAGCACCATTTTGTGCTTTAAAAAAAAATTTCAACAAATTAGAAATAGTAAGGCGGGGTGCAGTGGCTCACATCTGTAGTCCCAGCACTTTGGGAGACAGAGGCAGACAGATCACCTGAGGTCAAGAGTTTGAAACAGTCTGACCAACATGGAGAAGCCCTCTCTCTACTAAAAATACAAAAATAGCTGGGTGTGGTGGCACATGCCTGTAATCCCAGCTACTTGGGAGGTTGAGGCAGGAAAATCGCTTGAACCCCGGAGATGGAGGTTGTGGTGAGCCGAGATCGCACCATTATTGTGCTCCAGCCTGGGCAACAAGAGTGAAACTCCATCTTAAAAAAAAAAAAAAAAAGGAAAGAAAGAAAAAACTTCTTCAACCTAAAAGAGTGCATCTAATCGAAATCCACAGACAACATCATGCTTATTAATAAGAAAGATTTGAACATTTGCCTCTAAAGCAGAAACAAAAAAAGATGTTTGCTTTTGTCATTTCCTTTCAACATTGTATTGAACATTTTAGCTAAGGCAATTATTAAAGTAAATGAAGTGCATCCAGATTTGAAATAAAGAAAGTGATCTCTATTTGCAGATTGCATGATGTTATTCCTGGAAGTGCTAGGGAATACAAACATACACATTCTCAATATTACACTTAATAAAGGAATTCAGCAAGTTTGCAGGATATGAGATCAATATAAATTGTGTATTCATATACTATCAATGAACCATCCAAAAATGAAATTAAGAAAATTTCATTTAAAATATCAAAATAATAAAAATATTTGGGAATAAATTTAGTGAAAAGATTTATACACTGAAAAGTATAAAACATTAAAAATTTAAAAAAAGAAATAGAAATACATTTGTGTTCATGGATTGGAAGACCTATTAATGTTAAAAAGTCAATATTCTCCAAACTGGTGCAATCTGGATTTAATTCAATCTGAATCAAAATCCCCAGTTGCCCAGTTTGCACATACTGAAAGCATATGTGGGGTTTGGGAATAAAGACAGCATTAAAATTATATGGAAATGCAGGTTAGGTATACTATCCAGAGCAATTGTGAAAATGAAGAACAAAGCTGGAGGAATCACATTTTCCTATTTCAAAACTCACTACAGCCTAGCGGTGGCTCATGCCTGTAATCTCAACACTTTGGGAGGCCGAGGAGAGTGAATCACCTGAGGTTAGGAATTCGAGACCAGCCTGGCCAACATGGTGAAATCTCATCTTACTAAAATACAAAAAATTAGCGGGGTGTGGTGGTGGATGCCTGCAATCCCAGCTACTCTGGAAGTTGAGGCAGGAGAATCACTTGAACCCAGGAGGTGGAGGTTTCAGTGAGCCAAGACTGTGTCACTGCATTCTAGCCTGGGCGACAAAAAAGAAACTTTGTCTCAAAACAAACAAAAACTCACTACAAAACAACAGAAGACAAGATGGTGTAATCCTGGCATAAAGATACACACACACACACACACACACACATACACACATGTAGGACATATTTAAGAGTTGAGAAATGAGACTATATGTTTACATCAATTGATTTTCAACAAGAGTGTCAAGAAATTTCAGTAGGGAAGAGAATAGTCTTTTCGCAAATGGTGTTGGGACAACTGGATATTCAGATGCAAAACAATGAATTTAGAACCATACTTCAGTCTGTAATAATTAACTCCAAATGGTCCAAAGACCAAAAAGCTAAAAATATAAAGCTCTTAGAAGATAAACTAGGTGTATATCTTTATAACTGGATTAGACAGTGTTTTCTTAAATACAACACCAAGAACACAAACAAACAAGGAAAAAGATGACACTTAATCAAAATATTTTATTTGTTGATGGACAGACATTATAAAGAATATGAAAACACACCTCATCTAATGAGAAGCAATATTTGAAAATCATATGTATTTGATAAGGGTCTGGTGTCTGAAATATACAAACATTTATATTTTTGTTTTGTTTTGTTTTTTTGAGATGGAGTCTTGGTCTGTCACCCAGGCTGTAGTGCAGTGGCTCTATCTTGGCTCACTGCAACCTCTACCTGCCAGGTTCAAGCTGTTCTCCTGCCTCAGCCTCCTGAGTAACTGGGATTACAGGTGCGCATCACTACACCCCGCCCCACTAAGTTTTGTATTTTCAGTAGAGATGGGGTTTCACCATATTGGTCAGGCTGGTTTCGAACTCCTGACTTCATGATCCGCCTGCCTTGGCCTCCCAAAGTGCTGGTATTACAGGCACGAGCCACCACACCCTGCCTTATATTTTGACAATAAAAAGATAAATAATTAAAAATGGGCAAATCATTTTAACAGAAATTTCTTCAAAGTTATTCAAATGGTTAATCATCACATGAAAAATTGCTCAACATCATTGGACATTAGGTAAATTGAAATTAAAACCTCATTAGATACTACTTCACACCAATTGGGATGACTATAATAAAAAAAGAGAGTAATAAGGGTTGGTTGAATGTGGAGAAATGAGAACCTTCATGAATTGTTAGTGGAAATACAAAATGGTATAGCTGCTTTGGAAACCAGTCTACCAGTCTCTACCAGTTTCTTGAAAGTTAAATACACTATATCATATGAACCAGCAATTCCATGTCTATGTATATGCTCAAGGGAAAGGAAAACATGTGTCCACATAAGAATTTATGCAAGAAGGTTCACAGAAGCATTATTCATAAAAGTCAAAAGGTGAGAAAAAACCAAATTTCCATCAACTGATGAATGGATAAACTAAATGTGGTGTATCTGTGGAATGGTGTATTATTCAGCCATAAAGAGGAATAGAATACTGATTACTCTTTATAGAGGTTTATAAAGCAACAGTATGATTGAAACTTGAAAACATTCTGCTAAGTGAAAGAAGCCAGACACAGAAGTCCACATCTTCTATGATGGATTAATATGAAAGGTCCAGAATATACAAATACATAGAGACAAAAAGGGAGGGGCAAATGAGATTGACTGTTAATGGGCATGGAGTTTCTTTTTAGAGTGGTGAAAATGTTTTGGAATTAAAAATTGATGATTGTACAACATTGCTGATATACAACAACCACTGTATTGTAGTCTTTAAAGCTGCAAATTTTATCTCAATTCTCAATTTTATCTCAATATCTATGTGAATTATATCTCAATTAAAAATAAATGATTGCAGCAAACCTGCATTTTTTTCAGTGGCAAAAGAAATGGAGACAAATGGAGCCCACAAATTCCCTTCACATGCCTGAAAACAGTGGATTTTCTATATGCTTCTGTAGTGAACATGGTAGTATGTAATTTATTCAAAGTATTTTCAGCTACCTGAATGGGCAGAGTTGACAATAATTAGAACCAGAATCAACTGGGGTTTGGGACTAAAGACGGCATTAAAGCAGATGGCAGATAGGAGGAAGAGATTTCTGCAGTACAGCCTTGGGAAAGATAAAGAAACTACATTCTAGCTTGCCAGGGAGTAGAAAGCCGAAATGTAGGTAAAACGAAGCTAATGGAACTAAATCAGTGCGTTCTGTTATACTCTGGCATAAAGTTATTACAGGCTATATAATCCTGAATGTAAATTGGGAAGGGTGTTGGAAAATCCCAGTGAGGACTCATTGGGAATTTTTCCTTAGCCAGGCCAAATCAAATAAGTCAGGGGTCTCTAGAGAAGATTCTTAAGTCAAAAGAAAGCTTTTATTTTATTTATCATTTTATTTTTCAATTAAAAAGTTCAGGTATTCTAGGGACGTTGACACTTTCAAGAGATTCCAATGAAAATAACTATTGATAGGCTCAAAATTCCATTTGGGAAATGATATCCCAAGGTAATAGTACCTGGTGAAGCCTTTTCTACTTAGAAATGGGATAAGTGCTTTCTTTTTAATTTTAGCAAAATCACAGTTTATACTGAGGGGAGAAAAAAGCTTGGAAATCATCCAAGTTCTCCACAAAAGGGAACCAGCTAAGCCACTGTCTCACAAATAGTGCCTCCTTTAAACATATTAAAATGGTAATAGGTTTCAATTTCAATATATGTAAAGCTCTAAACCTTGAAATGAATTAACAAAACAGAAAATTATATGTCAACTAATTATATTGTAAATATTTAAAAATACTATATGTATGTGTATTAAGAAAACAAAGCGGATTTAGAAAGAAGGGACAAACATACTTGCCAGATTCTCTGTCAATTATTTTTATTTAGTCCTTGGAAGACTCTGTGAAGGTGGTAATATCCCAATTTTATAGACAAAAAATTAATATAAAGAACATTTTAATGTAATTTGTTCAGGAACATTCAACTGATAAAAGGTGGAGACAAGATTCAAACAAAGGCCCTTTGACTCCTGAGTTTATTGATCCATAACCCAGTGAAATATAATTTAATAATATTGCTATTTTTTCTTGGGTTAACAATTCACTGAAGTCTGAATGTGGTGGAAATGTTTCTATTTTTTTTCTACCTACTGCCCTCATGTTAAATCTCTCTTTTCCATCTCTTAATAATGGCAGTTCTGATAGGGGTCTGTCATTTGCTTTCATTAAAAAGTCCAGTCTGGCTGGATGTGGCTGCTCATGCCTGTAATCCCAGCACTTTGGGAGGTCAAGGTGGGTGGATCACAAGTTCAGGAAATCAAGGCCATCCTGGCTAACACGGTGAAACCCTATCTCTACTAAAAATACAAAAAAATTAGCCAGGCATGGTGGCGGGTGCCTGTAGTTCCAGCTACTTGGGAGGCTGAGGCAGGAGAATCACTTGACCCCAGGAGGCAGAGGGTTGCAGTGAACTGAGATCGCACCACTGTACTCCAGCCTGGGCAACAGAGTGAGACTCTGTCTCAAAAAAAAAAAAAAAAAAAAAAAAAAAAAAAAAAAAAAAAAAAAAAAAGATGCCCTCCTTAAATATTTATTATTTCTGCTTTCTCTTATATCTACCAAACTTCAGTCCACATAATTTGCAGCCCAAGGGAGAGTTCATGCCTGGCATATAAGACATTTTCTCCATTCTTCTGTCTTCTGGTTCCAGTTCCTGTGATGTCAGCTTGGGAGAAGGGAGTATGAGAGAATAAAGAAATAACCTTCTGTAACCAGCATCTTATTGGTGGTCCTATTTGACTCTTTCAGCTTCATCAAATAATGCAGATATCCAAATGTTGGTTCTGTCATGGCGTGCATGTGTGGGTTATCCATGGGACCACAGAGACATCCCTACTGTTAAGATGTTCTAATTAGGAGATCTACCCCAGCTTCATCTCCTGAAGCTCACCCATCTTCTCCCTCTGTCTCCTCAGCTTCTTCCCCAGGAGTCAATCTAATTGGCCCCATTAGCTGTATTCCTTTGCCCTGTGTAACAGCCTTCTGGTATACCAGCAAGCTAGCTGAAGTCAGGCTGCTTAACAGGCGTTCATTTGGTCTGCTCTTTGGAAACTCAGGCCTGCTTGCCATGGCAAACAGTGTAAGCCCAGGCATCCCTGGTGCCACACTTCCTTATTCTGCTGCCTCTCTCATATTCCTTTTGTGTTTCTGTTCAAATAGGTTGAGAGAAAAATGAGCAGATCCACTACATAAGCATTTATTCCAGTAAAAACCAAGAAGTCATTCTCCCTTTTCTGTAGCACTAATCTAATCTCTATTAATTCTTCTCCTGGACATCCTCTCGCCTTTCTTGGCATAGTTGAAAGAAGCATCCACTCTTCTTATGGCAGGGAGGGAAGTGGACACACCAACTCTCTCAGGCTAATGAGTCATGTCTCTGACATTTCTCCACTTCTTCCCTGCTAGCTCCTCCCTCCCTAGTCTTAACTCATAGTCACACTTGAGTGGTGGTGATAGGTCACTTATACTGACAATAGAACAACACCCTCACCCCCACCACCCCACCACCCCACCATCACTCATTATAAAGCCTGGAGGAGATTTCTGTCCTCTAAAAATTCAGATCTCATTTTTGAGTGTAGAGTACTTTACTCTTGTCTGTCTTAGTTTTGTATCCTGGTCCAAGATAATAGAGCCTCCTCAACATCTCATTATACTTGTTAGGTCACCAAAGTGCAAAGTAATGCTTAGAAAAGCATTATGGCACAGGTCCAGTTATATGGTACATTAGCACTTTGGAGGACTTCTTGCCATTCCCTGATGCCTAAAACATATTAAGAAAAATAGAAAATAGTAAATCAAAGTAGTATAACTTATTGAAAATTCTATATCTGAAATCAAATGGGGGAAACTAAGAGAAACATAACATTTGCTATAGATTAAGAAGTTAAGGAGAGTATGAACACAGAAAAATAAACACTACTTTTGCTTTTGCACCCAAATTAGCAGGAAGTGAGAGACAGGACTAGCTGGATTTCCTAGGCCAGCTAAAAATCCCTAAGCCCAGCTGGGAAGGTGACTGCATCCACCTTTAAACACAGCGCTTGCAACTTAGCTCACAGCCGACCAATCAGGTAGTAAAGAGAGCTTACTAAAACGCTAATTAGTCCAAAAGAGGAGGTAAAGAAATAGCCAATCATCTATTGCCTGAGAGCACAGTGGGGGGGCAGTGATCCAGATACAAACTCAGGCATTAGAGCAGGGAGAGGCTACCCACTTTGGGTTCCCTCCCATTGTATGGGATCTCTATTTTCATTCCATTAAATCTTGCAACTGCACACTCTTCTGGTCTGTGTTTGTTAGGGCTTGAGCTGCGCTTTCGCTGGCCATCCACCACTGCTGTTTGCTGCCATTGCAGACCCACCACTGACTTCCATTCCTCCAGATCCCGTAGGATGTCCCCTGTGCTAATCCAGCAAGGTGTTCATTGCTGCTCCTGATCCCACTAAAGGCTTGCCATTGTTCCTGCATGGCTAAGTGCCTGGGTTCATTCTAATAGAGCTGAATACTAGTTGCTGGGTTCTACCATTCTCTTCTGTGACCCACAGCTTCTAATAGAGCTATAACATTCACTGCATGGCCCAAGACTCCATTCCTTGAAATCTATGAGGCCAAGAACCCCAGGTCAGAAAACAAGAGGCTTGCCGCCATCTTGGAAGCAGCCCGCCACCATCTTGGGAGCTCTAGGAGCAAGGACCCCTGTAACAGAAGGGCTCTGATCTCCAGGTTGGGCAATAACAGGCTTTGGCATCAGTTTTAAAAGTTAAGCTAAAATCCTTCACTACTAGGGATTAAGAAACTTCAAATATCTGTTCGCTAACTCTGTTTATAGCTCTAAGTGTTATGTAGAATTTCCATACTTTGGGGAAAACTGACTTTATTCACTATGTGCCCTTTGGAATACACCAGCTAACTGGTCCATTCACCAACCCTAAACATGTCGGCAATTTCCTGCTTCTCTAGTTTTTCTCATGCTACCCCCACTCGAGAAGCTCTGTCTTCATTAGCTCACAAAATCCCACCCATTGCTGGATTGCTGGAAATACAGATCAAAACCCACCTTCTGTATCTTGCTGGGGAAAATTATCTATCCTGCAATCCTCTCAGGAAAATGTAGTGCCTTGAGTTGTTATTGAGTGTTTTTCTAGAATGTCTCTGTATCCCCCTGGGTGTCTGATGATGTATTCTCTAAAGTGACCATATTTATTCTCATTGTTGCTTATTTGGCAGAGGAGGGAGGAGTTCAAAAGTTCTTACCTTGAGGATTGTCTAAAAAATTAACAAAAGCATGTGTTGAATCATCTGAATGACCAACAAATAACAGACTAAACACCCAGTGTTTCATTGTCCAAGCAAGTATACATGTGAATTTGTAATCACATCGGCACCAGGAGTCCTCCAAGAATGTCACAACAAAAATTAACTAAATGTATAAATAACAGGTTTGTTCCAAGCAAAAGACAAATGATTTAATGGATGCTATGAAAAGGGTAGTTTTTCTATAGAAAACATAATGAGAACATGAGTAGTTTTATGGCTCAATGATATGGCAGGAATGATTCAAAAGATTTTACACAGTGGCCTTCAGCATGATATTCACATTGAAAATATAAATTGAGTTTTAATAAAGTAACATCATCTATCTCACTAAATTAGTATTGCTGATGAAATGTTATTGGTTTCGGTAGTTTTGTTTAAATTTAATTGGCAAATTTGATTTGGTTTTATAGTTTTATAAGTGCAATAAACTTCAGGTATGTGTACATATTTTGGGTTTGCACATATTAAAGTACCCTTTGTATTATACTATAACATAGGATTATATATCAGTGCTGAGGAATTTGACAATTATTTTAAAAAGGGATGTGCAATGCTATTTAGTTTTGAAAAACTGTGGCTCAGCCTTGTATGTTGCTCATTTGTTCATAGAAACACATCCTTTTCTCAACATTAGTGTCAGTTGTTAGAGATCAGAGATTATATCTATTTTCTATATTTCTCAAAGCAGTTGAGTGTCTTACACATACCATGACTTAATAAAATGTTTGGATGATTCTGATTGTTCTGATGTAGTCTTTCTGAAAGCTTTAACTCTCAGAACCCCTGTTTTTCATATGTAACAACATGAGACTGATCCATTAATATTTGGGTTTTAAGTTTTCTGTCTACTCCAACATTATAAACCGTTTTAGGAAAAGTAGATTACATATATGCTAAGGATAAATCTGATTTTGAGAACTATTTCATACAAAATTAAAGACCTATCTAGTAATTGTAGCTTATTGGAAGGAAGCATGGGTCCACATGTTCTGTTTTTTAAGTGGGGCGTTAAGTTATGAGGCTCCATGCTGCCGACAATGAGATATGGCTACGTAACTACAGTTTCTTTTTTGCCTTTTTCTTTGTTGAAGGGAATGAGGCGTTCCTTTTTCTTGGAGACAGGCAAAAATGGAAAGTGGCTGCATTTTCTTTTTTCCTTGTAATTTTCCCAAAAGAGCCAATTGTCAGATCAATAGAGAAAGCAAACATACTCTATAACTTGTAAGTGTAGTTAGAAAGATGAAATTAATCTCAATCAAGAACAATATGATTATGTAAAACTTTGACACAAATAAAACCAGAAACTTCTGCAAAAGACTTGGGAGATACAGACTCACCAACATCTCAGCAGTTACCATACTCTGACATAAGGGCTGTTTTTGAAATATGTATATTCTTGACCAAATTACTCAAAATTTCTGATTTAATTATCAAAAATACCCAACCCAATTAATCCAGATGGTTTTTTTCTTTCATTGGGATTTCATTCTTTTTCTTTTAATTTTTTTATTTCCATAGGTTTTTGGGAAACAAGCGGTATTTGGTTACATGAGTAAGTTCATTCTTGGTGGTTTGTGCAGTGTACACTGAACCCAATTTGTAGTCTTTTATCCCTCATCATTTGGACTTTAATATCAGAGAGTTCTGAGTTAGAATCACAGATCCATGAACTATAAGTATGCTACCTTGGGAAATTCCTGAACCTTCCTTAAAATCAGTTTCGTCTGGGTGTGGTGGCTCACACTTGCAATCCCAGCACTTTGGGAGGCCAAGGTGGGTGGATCATGAAGTCAGGAGATCGAGACCACCCTAGCTAACATGGTGAAAGCCTGTCTCTACTAAAAATTCAAAAAATTAGCTGGGCGTGGTGGCACGTGCCTGTAGTCCCAGCTACCTGGAAGGCTGAAGCAGGAGAATCACTTGAACTCGGGAGGCAGAGGTTGCAGCGAGTCCGGATCGCACCACTGCACTCCAGCCTAGGCGACAGAGTGAGACTCCATCTCAAAAAAAAAAAAAAAAAAAAAAAAAAGAAAGAAAAGAAAGAAAAATCAGTTTCTCCATCTGTAAGACAAAGACATTGATTTTCACATATATTATGTGGATTTTAAGTTCTATATGTGAAGAACGCAGCTTTAGATTAGTAACCCAAGTAAAGGAAGCTTTTGAAATTCAGAGGAATAGAGACTCACTGCTCCTTGCGTTCTAAGAGTGGTTCTCAATTCTGGTGAATCATTAAAATTATCATGTGAAGGACAGCATTAGGAGATATACCTAATGTAAATGATGAGTTAATGGGTGCAGCACACCAACATGGCACATGTATATTTATGTAACAGACCTGCACATTGTGCACATGTACCCTAGAACTTAAAGTATAATAAAAAGAAAAAAAAAATTGTCATGTGAATTTGGAAACACAAATGACAGTAGGCTCCCTCCTCATACAGAGGATCTGAGGTAGTGCTTAGGACTATGTATTTTGAAAAAGCCATTCATCATGTTCAAGATTCACTGGCCTAGCTGGTATGGCCAGTGTGCTGCTTATATTTGGGAACCTTAATCCCTAGAAAAGAGTCTGGGATAAAGAAAGTGCTCAGTGAAAGTGTGTTAAATAAATTTTAAGTGGATCTCCTGTATAACCTAATGAGCAATGGCGTTGATTCTGGTGTTATTCAAACCGACCATTCAGAAGATGGATTGTTGCACTAATTATGGCTGGTCCAGTTAGAGAAAAGCAACATTTTAAAGCAGTTTAAACTAAAATTGATTTGGCCATACTATATAGCATGGCACAGAGTAAACTTCTGTTCTTATAAAAGCCACAACTTAGAGTCTGTCTTTTGTTAGATACTTAAAACAGACCTATTATGAGGTGTTTCATGATTGTCATTTACATTTGTGCAGGGCAAGGATTGTTATGACCTTTTTGCTATTCCTGTGCAGAAAGCATTTCATGTAAAACCTGGGGTTGTTGACATGAGGTAATGTTCTTATCTCCCCCTTCCATTTCTTCTTCCCACATTGCATGGTGTGCAGGCTTTGAATAATGAATAGTAACTTGTAGTAGCAATACTCTAAAGCATTTGTAAACTGATGTTCAAAATGGCTGGGCTTAACAATTCAAGGGTTTCCAGAATACCTGAGAACTGCAACCATTGATGCTTAAATCCTCTATCTAGTAGGTGACTTTATCCTCTATGGAAATTTTAGATATTTCATCCAAAGTCCTGTCCTTGTTGGGGAGTGAGAAAGTTAAGAATAAATAATCAAGTATTAAAAAGAGTAGAAAAATAAAGTAGAAATTAATATTTATGTGCTCTCTAGAGGAGAATTTTTGCTTTCAAGCAATGAAAGAACTCACACAGAGTTGACTATAAAATATAAGCAAATAAATCTAAATTAAAGGCCATAAAGCAAACTGGGGGAAATAATCACAGAATATACTGCAAAAAGGGTGAATATTTTATATTTATAAAGATTATACAAATTTCTATGAGACCTTCTATAATTAAATAATCAAATGATAGTATCAATTCATAAAAGAAGAAAATTTGACTGGTTAATATGTATCATATCAAAAAATAAAAATACAAATGAAGTATGAGATTCCATTTTCTTCAATGAAATTAACAAAACATAAAATTTAAAAAATGGTAAGACCCTCTGAAGGCGGGAAATGGACATACATAGTGCTTGTGAGAGGATTAATTTATACAAGTGTTACATAGAAAAAAGTTTGTCAATGTTTATCAAGAAATGTAAAAATGATCAGACCTACTGACCTAGTAGTCCCAATTGTGAAAGTGATCATAGTGAAAGAGGCAGGAGAAGGAGGGAGAAAGAAAAATAAAGACAAAAACAAGAAATCAAACTCATAGATTTAAGAGAATATATATTAATTGCAATACAACTTATTGTATGAATATTTGAAAACAAGTTAAAAGTCTAAAAATGGGGAATGTTAGGTTAATTTTGATTCATTGATCCAATGAAATATTATATGTCTGTTAAAAATGCAATAGCTGATAATAAAAAGCATTTACACTGTTATAGGAAACACAATACAAACTTGAATACAGAATGATTATACTTATGATTAAATTTGTCTACCCCCCAAAAATGCAAAAGAAAGTCAAAAATCTTTGCATAGAAGAGTTACATAAATATGGTATCTCATGAGTTGGTTTGCAGTTGAGTGATTTTTTGCCAGATTTTTTTCTAATATCTCCTTTGATGTATTATTTGCATTGCATCTAATTACCATGTATAATGGAAAAATAACTTTCTCGAAGGACTGCCCACTAGCCCTTGCTATCCCTATAGTCGGAATCCATCCTTCTACTTTCAGAGGTTTGAGAAATACTAGATGGGCACTTAGTCTTTTCATGGAAAGTACTATAGAGATGCAAAGATCCTTAGAAGAACTTCCAGCTCATCTTCATTGAAAAATAAAAAGATACATTATTGGGCTGAGAACAAATGATTATAGTGATATTGGCTAGAAAAAATAGAAGAATATGGAAATTAATATTTAATTCTCTGGAGTAAATTATCTAGGTTTTCAAGCAACAGAAATTTTTAAAAGTATTGGCTTAAAATATTTGAAAACCTGTAGATAGGCAGATATAACCAAAATGAAAAGATAACAAATAGAAAATATTACAGAGTGAATGTGAGTCTCCCTAAAGTTGTCGTTCCTAATATTATTTCGCTTACTTGTTTTTGGGTAGAATTCCTCTGGCAGGGATTGGGATGGAGCCTGAGTATAGTTTACCTTCTCAGAGACCATTCAGACACCATACCTATTGCTGTTTTATGTAAGTTCTCAATACGTCTGCCCAAGTTTTGAATGAAGTTAACTGTTTTTTCTCAAAGCCAAGCCTCCAGATTGCTCCAGGGTAGAACATTGTATGATTATGATACTATGCGTATACATTATTATTAATATCAATATATTAATGTTACATGTATAAAAATGAAATTCAGTTTATGTAGCACTTGGAAAATACCTCTGAGAACGGTCTTTATGGTGGCAAACCTGTAATATTCTTTTGCACTAAATTTTTAGGAGGGTTAAATTATGAACCAATAAAAGAACTGAAAAACAGAGGTTAAATTTATTTATTTTCAATCTTTTTTATTTCAATAGCTTTAGTGGTACAAGTGGTTTTTGGTTGCATGGATAAATTGTATAGTGGGGATGTCTAGATTTTAGCACACCCATCACCCAAATAGTGTACACTGTATCCAGGAGATAGATAGTTTTTCATCTTTCACCACACTTCCAACCTCCCGCCTTCCAAGTCTCCAGTGTCCATTATACCACGGTATGCCTTCGTGTACCCATGGCTAAGCACGAACTTATAAATGAGAACATACGGTATTTGGGTTTTTTAAATTAATATTATTTTGAGACACAGTCTCACTCTGTTGCCCATGCTGGAGTGCAGTGGTGCAATCTCAGCTCACTGCAACCTCTGCCTCCTGGTTTTAAGCAATTCTCTTGCCTCAGCCTCCCAAGTAGCTGGGAGTACAGGTGCTCACCACCATGCCTGGCTAATTTTTGTATTTTTAGTAGAGACGGGGTTTCGCCATGTTGGCCAGGCTGGTCTCAAACTCCTGACCTCAGGGAATCTGCCCACCTCAACTTCCCAAAGTGCTAGGATTACAGATGTGAGTCACCACAATTCCAGGGTTACTTTGCTTAGGATAATGGCCTCCCGCTCCATCCAAGTTGCTGCAAAGACATTATTTATTCTTTTATATGGCTGAGTTGTATTCCGTGGTATACATGCAACACTTTTCCCTTATACACTCATTATCTGATG
This sequence comes from Piliocolobus tephrosceles, assembly GCF_002776525.5. Lineage (NCBI taxonomy): Eukaryota > Metazoa > Chordata > Mammalia > Primates > Cercopithecidae > Piliocolobus > Piliocolobus tephrosceles. The sequence continues at coordinate 97,939,006 of NC_045439.1, read as the reverse complement.
GGCATTTATGTGGATTCCGCATCTTTGCAATTGTGAAGTGTATTATGATAAACGTGTGCAGGTGTCTCTTTGATATAGTGACTTCTTTTGTGTAGATACCCAATAGTGGGACTGCTGGATCAAACAATACTTTTAGATACTTTTATGCTACTTTCAGTTCTTTGAGAAATCTCCATACTGTTTTTCATGAATACTGTACTAGTTTACATTTCCACCAGCAGAGTATAAGCATTCCTTTTTCACCACATCCATGCCAACATCTATTGTTTTTTGACGTTTTAATAATGGCCATTCTGGCTGGCGTAAGGTGGTGTTTCATTACAGTTTTAATTTACATTTCTCTGATGATTAGTAATGTTGAACATTTTTTTCATATGTTTATTGGTCATTTGTGTATCTTCTTTTGAGAAATACCTATTCATGTTATCTTATTTCTTGCTGATTTGTTTGAGTTCCTTGCAGACCCGGAAATTAGTTTTTTGTTGAATGGACAATTTTGCAAATATTTTCTCCCATTCTGTATGTTGTCTGTTTACTCTGATGATTAGTTCCTCTTCTGTGCAGAAGCTTTTTAGTTTAGGTACCATTTATTTATGTTAGTTTTTGTTGTATTTGCTTATAGGGTCTTAGTCATAAATTATTTGCCTAGGCCAATGACCAGAAGAGTTTTTCCTAGGTTTTCTTCTGGCATTTTTATGGTTTTAGGTCTCAGATTTAAGTCTCTAACCTATCTTGAATTACTTTTTGTATACAGTGAGAGGTTGGAATCCAGTTTCATTCTTCTATATGTGGCTATTCAGTCTTCTCAGCATGGTTTATTGAATGGGTGCCCTTTCCCCAATTTATGTTTTTGTATGCTTTGTCAAAGATCAGTTGGTTATATTTAGCTTTATTTCTGGGTTCTCTATTCTGTTTCATTGGTCTGTATATTTACTTCTATACCAGTACCATGATGTTTTGGTTACTCTAGCGTCACAGTATAATTTGAAGTCAAGTAATGTGATGCCTCCAGATTTATTCTTTTTGCTTAGCATTTCTTTGGCTATTCAGGCTTTCTTTTGGTTTCATATAAATGTTTGGATTTTTTTCTAATTCTGTGAAACAAGTTGGCATTTTGATGGGAATTGCATTGAATCTGTAGATTGCTTTGGTCAGTGTGGTCATTTTCCTAATATTGATTCTTCCAATTCATGAACATGGGATGTGTTTCCATTTGTTTGTGTCATCTATGATTTCCTTCAGTAGTAGTGTTTTATAGTTTAACTTGTAGAGATCTTTAACTTCCTTGGTTAAGTATATCCCCAGGTGTTTTATTTTACTTTTTAGCTGTTCTAAAAGGAACTAAGTTCTTGATTTGATTCTCAGCTTGGTCATTGTTGGTGTATATAAGTGCTACTGATTTGTGTACATTGATTTTGTAACCTGAGACTTTACTGAATTCATTTGTCAGATCTAGGAGTCTTTTGTAGGCTGAGGGTTTTCTAGGTATACAATCCTATAAGCATACTTAGGTAGTTTGATTTCCTCTTTTCCAATTTGGATGCCCTTCATTTCTTTCTCTTGCCTGATTGCTCTGGCTAGGACTTCCAAGATTATATTTAGTTTAACAATATTATTTTGCAGATTGAGAAATCAAAAAGTTAAATAAATGAATGACCCACACAAACACTGGGACAGAAAGACACAGCTATACCTAGAAGTTGAATCTTGAGTTATGCTTTTTAATTTGGTTTCTATTCTTATAATAAATAAATAAAATTGACCACATTTCTTTTAACATTTCCCCTCTCCAAATTGATATCTGCTGCCATAGATATCAGAGCCAATAGTTGCTAATGTTCCATATAGGAGCACATTTTGGAAGAGAGATTAAAAAATATTTGACAATGATCAACCTATATCCTTTGGAATATGCACAAAAATAGTGAAAAAAGATTAAGAGTTAATGATTATGCATTTATTGTTTATTTATTGAGCCTATATTTTTGAGTGCCATGTGCTGAACAAATGTTTCTTAGACAATACAGAATTAATGTGAACATAATGCTGGCACTAATCCTGACTTCTGTGTAAATGGTTTTGTTTTCAGTAATATATTCAAATAATATTCCTCAGAATTTGGCATACATAACCCTGGTGTGGTGAAAGATAATTTCAGGTAGCACTTTTTAATTTTTACAGTAATGTATGTACTTTATTATGTATGACATTATGACTAGCATATTGAGCCTTATTTCATGGGTAGTATTGGCTAGGATATAAAGTAATATTTTAAATAATTTATATTACAGGTAGACATGAAGAAAATTAGAAAGTGATATGAGAATGACTTCCATTTTGGAAACAATAATTTAAGAAGTTCCTGCACTGCAGGAATAATAATTTGCAGAGGGTAGAGAAATATTTTGGAAAATATCTGCTTGCAGGTTTAAAATTTAATTCTAGGCCAGCATGAACAAACACATTCATTAAATAGTCTTTGAAGCACTGGTCATCTTAATGGCTAAAGAAATATAAACCCTGACTCAGTCCTCAACCATTGAGGAGGTGGACAAAGCCAAAATGTCCGTCATATTGTATTGATGGTACTTGCCATAGGAACAAAGCTAAAGTTTTTTTGTAATTTACTTATTACAAATGACACTTTGTTTTCGGTTTGTGTTCTGGACATTCTACGTGTGCAATTAAAATATGCAAAGGAACTACAATATAATCGTATTCTCGTTCTTGTGACTTTACCCTCAAACATCTCTAACTGTTTTAAAATTGTTATCTCATTAATCTTCCCAGAACTCTCCAAAAGTAGATGTATGTATGATGTGGCACTGGTATTCTGCAAAGAGACATGGACTCATGAGCTGTTTTTCAAGGGATTCATGAGTATAGAGGAGAAAGGCAATCTTGTAATTGACCCCACATGTTCAGATCAATGTCTGTTGATGCTGAATTCACACAGAAGTCAGGGTAGAGGGATTGGTCAAGGCAGTGTTTCAAAGAACAGCCACATATCCTGAGATTCTGACAGTTCACATTCTCATGGACATAAGGGAAAACTTTAGAAAAGTCCTTTGGGGGTACACTGTGGCCCTAATGACTAAAAAATCTTAATGATAATTATACAGTGACTTCCTGAATTAAGAGTGCCATAGTTGTTGACATTACTAAGTAAACAAATATATATATATATATTTGAGATGGAGTCTCGCTCTGTTGCCCAGGCTGGAGTGCAGTGGCACTATCTTGGCTCACTGCAAGCTCTGCCTCCTGGGTTCACACCATTCTCCTGTCTCAGCCTCCCGAGTAGCTGGAACTACAAGCGCCCGCCACCATGCCCGGCTAATTTTTTGTGTTTTCAGTAGAGACAGGGTTTCATTGTGTTAGCCAGGATACTCTCAATTTTCTGACCTTGTGATCCACCTGCCTCAGCCTCTCAAAGTGCTGGGATTATAGGTGTGAGCCACCATGCCTGGCCATAGATTCTTAAGCATTGAGATGGGAGGGAGTTTCGGTAGGCACTATGATTGAAAGCATTTTTTTAAAATTTCATTTCCAAGTTGTCACAAATATGTGTAGATGGTGAAGGGGGTGTGTAGAACTCTAAGGTAGTTAATGTTTCATAGCAGTGAGGTCGTCCTTTCAGGAATATTTATTGAGAATGTTCTTTTGCTTTATGATTAACCATGCTGCTTTTATTGTGGCTTTTATCAAGACATTGTTCTGGAATAAATACTGAGTATGGAATACATACTACTGGCAGTCAGCTTGGTACCTTGTTTGGGAGATTCATTTACTACTCTAAGTGTTTACCTAAAGATTGTGTTGCCTCACTTTCACTTGTAGAAATTTAAAGAAATTTCTTTAACTGCATTGTAATCACTACTTTTATTTGTGAATAGTTTAAATACAATTCATAACTGCTTACTTTCTTTTAATCTTTGGCACTCGCTTTCTTGGGAGATTAATTCCATACTTCATGAAATAAATTAACTGTTGAAATAAAATTTAGATGTCTTCACCAGGCGTGGTCACTCACGCCTGTAATCCCAGCACTTTGGGAGGCCAAGGTGGGTCAGTCACTTGAAGTCAGGAGTTCGAGACTAGCCTGACCAATATTGAAAGCCCATCTCTACTAAAAATACAAAAATTAGCTGGGCATGGTGGCACGTGCCTGTAGTCCCAGCTACTAAGGAGGCTGAGGCAGGAGAATCGCTTGAACCTGGGTGGTGGAGGTTGTAGTGAGCTGAGATCGTGTGACTGCACTCCAGCCTGGGCAATAGAGCAAGACTCTGTCTCAAAAAATAATAATAAAAAAAATCGGATGTCTTTAATACTTAACAGGGAGGATTTTGATCTCAGAACCACTATAGTCAAATATATATGTTTTTTCTTCCAGAGAGCCAGAAAACTTTGAATTGTTTTTAAACTCAGAGCTGCACAAATTAAGGTCCACCACTGATTGCAACTTCCTATCACATCTGACCCATTACAACCACACATATGTTCATCCCAGTTTAATGAAATTCCCACATACTCATTGAGATCTGTCATAAAGAGGTTGCCTTGCTAGATTATTTTATGGGGGTACAATATGGAAATTACCATCTAAACCTGAAAGATATAGTCTTTTCGTTCAAGAAGTTTACAGTCTATCAGACCAGACATTCATTTATTCATTAATGCATTCATTAATTTTTTAAAATTGTGTATCAGCCATGTTCCTGCACTAAGTTTGTTTTTGGTTTTGTCAAGCATAATTTTTCTTTCTCCCTGGACATAAGCCTCAGGAAAATAAGATATGGATACCAATTACTAAGTACAGGGTCTGACTACATAAATGCTGTGGAATTGGCTGACTGAGTTATAACATTACAGAGAAGAGAAGTATGGTTTCAAACTTGGGAAGAAAAAATTCCATGAACTCGGTGGCATTTGACTTAAGTCTTTAACCCACGAATAGAGAACACTATTAAAAACAAAGGTAGGAATAGGAGGGAGAGACCAGGCTTTGGAGAACGGGGAGAGTAATATCAGGCTGTAGGAAGTATGAGCAGGTATGGAGGAAAGGAGGGCTAGTTTATTAAAGCTTTCATTGTCATGCTAAAGAACTTGACCTTTATTCTGTAGGAAACTACTAAACAGCAATATCAGTGTTTCTATCCCAAAGACTTTAAACAGACATTTCCCCAACCTCCTTTCTCATTTTTGATCCTCTTTTCTCCTTCACCTGCCATAAGTTCTTTTACATTAAAATGGAGTTGAGAACTATGAGATGCCTGCATTTTTATTCCATGAAGAGGACACATTGGCACAAGTGCTCTTTGGAGAGCTGCACCCAGCTAAGTGTGTTGCAGAGGTGATATGATTAAAGTATTAACTACTGCAGTATCTGACCATCCCGCCCTTTGCTGTCAAAAGCAATTAATGTGGATTACATATATTTGAAAGGAGAATTTTTTTCATTTCAAACTTTGGAGCACCTCCAGAGAGGATTAGGTAGGAAAATGAATGGTCTCATTTTCATAAATTAAGGAAATCTGAATAATATTTTGTGTCTGGAAAAGCTTGCTCAGACTCTTCCCAATACATTGGTGCCATATGGCTTATCAGCTAAGCATGACCAGGAAGTGAGAATTCCATATGAGACAGTAGTCATAGGAGCAAAAGACCCCATTGTCCTGTTTCATGCGCTTTGATGCAAAACAAAAAACAAAACAAATAATTTTTAGATTTGACTGTCTGGTGGATGGAAAAGAATATAATCTCTAAGGGTCCAGGGATATACATAAACCTTAGACCCTACCCTTGCTAGAGACATACACTAAAGATAAAATGATAGGAACAGATTCAACTTACAAATTTAGAGATTTGGGTGGGACAAATAAAGGATTTTCCTCAGGTCACTCTCGTCTCTTTGAAGGCTGATATGGTTTGGCTGTGTCCCCACCCAAATCTCATCTTGAATTGTAACCCTCACAATTCCCAAATGTCATGGGAGGAACCCAGTGACAGGTGATTGAATTATGGGGGTGAGTCTTTCCTATGCTGTTCTCATGATAGTGAATGAGTCTCACAAGATCTGATGGTTTTTGAAATGAGAGTTTCCCTGCACAAGCTCTCTCATTGCCTGCTGCTATCCATGTAAGATGTGGCTTGCTCCTCCATGCCTTCTGCCATGATTCTGAGGCCTCTCCAGCCATGTGAAACTATAAGTCCAATAAACCTCCTTTTGTAAATTGCCCAGTCTTGGGTATGTCTTTATCAGCAGTGTGAAAACGGACAAATACTGTAAATTGGTACCAGTAGAGTGGGGCATTGCTGAAAATATACCCCAAAATGTGGAAGTGATTGACTTTGGAACTGGGTAACAGGCAGAAGTTGGAAGAATTTAGAGGGCTCAGAAGAAGACTGGAAGAAGTGGGAAAGTTTGGAACTTCCTAGAGACTTATTGAATGACTTTGTCAAAAATGCTGATAGTGATATGAACAGCAAAGTCCAGGCTGAGGTGGTCTCAGATGGAGATGAGAAACTTGTTGGGAACTGGAGCAAAGGTGACTCTTTTATTTTATTTTAGCAAAGGGACTGGTGGCATTTTCCCGTGCCCCAGAGATTTGTGAAACTTTTACCTTGAGAAAGATGATTTAGGTATCTGGCAGAAGAAATTTCTAAGCAGCAAAACATTCAAGAGGTGACTTTGGTGCTCTGAAAGACATTCAGTGTCAAAAGGGAAACAGAGCATAAAGATTTGGAAAATGTGCAGACTGACAGTGCAATAGAAAAGAAAATTCAAGCCAGCTGCAGAAATTTGCACAAGTAATGAGGAGCTGAGGAGCCAAATGTTAATCCCCAAGACATGGGGAGAAATTGTCTCCAGGGCATGTCAGAGGTTTTCATGGCAGTCCCTCCCATCACAGGCTCAGAGGCCTAGGAGGAAAACATGATTTTGTGGCCAGGCCCAAGTTCCCCATGCTGTGTGCAGTCTAGGGACTCAGTGCCCTGTGTCCCAGCTATTCCAGCCATGACCAAAATGGACCAAGGTACTCAGGCTGTGGCTTCAGAGGATGCAAGCTCCAAGCCTTGGCAGCTTCTACGTAGTGTTGAGCCTGTGGGTGCACAGGAGTCAATAATTGAGGTTTGGGAACCTCTGCCTATATTTCAGTGGATGTATGGAAATGCCTGAATGTCTAGGCAGAAGTTTGCTGCAAGGGCAGGGCCCTCATGGAGAACTTCTGCTAGGGCAATGTGGAAGGGAAATGTGGGGTTGGAGCTCCGACACAGAGTCACTACTGGGGTACTGCTTAGTGGAATTGTGAGAAGAAGGCCACCATCCTCCAGACCCGAGAATGATAGATCCACCAACAGCTGGCATCATGTGCCTGGAAAAACTGCAGACACCACCAGCCCATGAAAGCAGGCAGCTGGGAGGGAGGCCGTACTCTGTAAAGCCACAGAGACAGAGCTGCTCAAGACCATGGGAACCCACTTTTGCATCATTGTGACCTGGATGCAAGACATGGTGTCAAAAGAGGTCATTTTGGAGCTTTAAGATTTGACTGCCCTGCCAGATTTCAGACTTGCATGGGGCCTGCAGCCCCTGTGTTTTGGCCAGTTTCTTCCATTTGGAATGGCTGTATTTCAGCAATGCCTATACCCTCATTGTAACTAGGAAGTAACTAACTTGCTTTTGATTTTACAGGCTCATAGGCAGAAGGGACTTGCTTTGTCTCCGATGGGATGTTGGACTGTACACTTTTGAGTTAATGCTGAGATGAGTTAAGACTTTAGGGGACTTTTGGGAAGGCATCATTGGTTTTGAAATGTAAGGACATGAGATTTGGGAGAGGCCAGGGACAGAATGATATGGTTTGGCTGTGTCTCCACCCAAATCTCATCTTGGGTTTTAACTCCCACAATTCCCACATGTCGTGGGAGAAACTCAATGGGAAGTGATTGGATTATGGAGGTGGGTCCTTCATGTGATAATGAATGAGTCTCACAAGATCTGATGGTTTTATAAGGGGGAGTTTCCCTGCTCAAGCTCTCTCTTTGCCTGCTGCCATCCACATAAGTTATGACTTGCTTCTCCTTACCTTATGCCATAATTATGAGGCCTCCTCAGCCACATGGAGCTGTAAGTCCAATAAACCTCTTTCTTTTGTAAATTCCCCAGTCTCGGGTATGTCTTTATCAGCTGCATGAAAACAGACTAATACAAAGGCATAGAAGGAGCATTCAGCCAGAAGCTGGGAAAAGACCAACACATTTCAAGGGAAACACTGTTTAGTCTAACATAATGGTCTTATGGAACAAAGGTAAAACAATGACCCGTTGTAAATAAATCCACTTGCTTGACTATATTCAACTTTTCTAAAAGACATATTCACAATTGCCTTTCAAAATGTTAACCAATAACCAATGATGATCATGAAGTCACATCTATGACATTGGAATTTCTAGCAGAACTAATAACATATTTAGACCTGAATCAAAGTAATTCTAAATTTACTACTTGTAAGGAAGCTTCCCCAAGAATCACTAGTGACAGTCCTATTTCTCTGGTTGCTGAGCTCTACTGGAAATACAAGACAAGCCTTTCCTGAATTGATCCAAAAGTTTCACTCTCTGGCATTTGCAGGTTGCAGAGCTCTAGCATGGTGAATTGGAGATGGAGTTGGCAAGCAACAATATTTGAACTCTCACAGGCTGACAGGAGCTGTAGTGTATAAATAGTAGCTGCAAGAGTGGACCCCAGTCTGAAATCACGAATGAGGATTCAGTGAGTTAAATAAGAGGATACATGGATCATATCTAAGTGATGTCCAGGCTGTCCTCAGCTTTATTCATCAACATACTGGGTTACATTGACAGATTCATAAATGTCTCAGATAAGAAAAGATATTAATTTTGAATGGTAGCAAATGAAAGCAGAAAAAGAAGGAGCTGAACATTCTCAGATGATCTTAATTTGGTTTGACCTACATGAATTTGACTTCGACTTATGCTAATAACACTGATACATAACATAAGCCTTTTTTTTTTAGTAGCTTATAATCTAGATGAGACGACAAGATTTATCTCTGGGTAAGTAGCAAACAGATTTAAAAGGTATATATGTGTGTTACTGCTATATGGGCACATATATGTGTATATAATGGATATAATCCATGTTTAATTATAATTCTGTTTGCTAGGACAATTTTCTCATAGAGACTGTTCTTTTTGTGAATGGTGCCCATGTATTTTCATCTTTTAGTGTTTCTGCCTGAAAGGTAGTGACATCCCACACAGCTTCTTGTTTCTGTTCCTGAGACCCAAGTTTCTACTGCAACCCTCCCTCTCAAACCTTTCTCTTGCCTTTTGAAGATTTATCTTCTATGGTAAACAGACTCCTTTGCATCCTCATCTCTTCCAAACATATTCAGTCTACCCTGTTGTCTCAACTGAATCCTGTTTCTCTGTGGCCCACATAAGCATAGCAACTGACTTTTCCTAAACAAGGAGATCTTTGGGGAAGAAAGTGGTTGACTTCTACCCTTAACATGCCTGTTACAAACCATTATGTCTCCAACCCCTGGAAAATCCTTGGACTTCTGAGGCCCATTGTTTCTGGCTCTTCTATGCTCATCCTCACATTGGCCCAGTAATCTAATAACTCTCTATTTTGGTCACCAAATGACTAAATACCTTTAAAACTCACCCACAACCTTTCTCTCTACTGTGGGATGTCATCCAGGGAATTTAGTATGTGTGTCAATGACTGAATTCACACTCTTGCCTTCCTCAATTCCTTGACTTTATTCCACTTATGTCACCAGTTTCCATGGGTTGACCCTGGACCTTTATATCACCTCTAACTGTTCTACCTCTTAAATCCACAGTGCCAACATTTAACTACTTTTTGACCATACAGACTGGTTCTGGTCATGTTTGATTCCTTTTTCTCTTCTTTCCATGCCTCATAGGGACAAACATCCTTCTTCTTGTCAGCCCTATCCCATTTACAAGGTCAGATTGAATTGCCAATTGGTTATATGAGTTTGGTGCATATATTTAACATCCCAAGTCTTTGTTTCTTGGTCTCAAAAATCTCAGATTGACTCCCCTCCCTTCCCCTCACCTTTTTTCTTTTCTTTCTTTCTTTCTTTCTTTCTTTCTTTCTTTCTTTCTTTCTTTCTTTCTTTCTTTCTTTCTTTCTTGAGATGGAGTCTCACTCTGTTGCCCAGGCTGGAGTGCAATGGCACAATCTCCGCTCACTGCCGGCTCCACCTCCCAGGTTCGCACCATTCTCCTGCCTCAGCTTCCTGAGTAGCTGGGACTACAGGCACCCGCCACCATGCCTGGCTAATTTTGTTTTTGTATTTTTAATAGAGACAGGGTTTCACTGCATTAGTCAGGATGGTCTTGATCTCCTGTCCTCGTGATCCTCCCTCCTCAGCCTCCTAAAGTGCTGGGATTATAGGCATGTGCCAGCACACTGGCTTTTTTATTGACAGAGTCTCACTCTGTCACCCAGGCTGGAGTGCAGTGGTGTGATCTTGGATCACTGCAACCACCTCCACCTCCCAGGTTCAAGCGATTCTTGTGCCTCAGCCTCCCAAGTAGCTGGGATTACAGACATGTGCCACCACACCAGTTAAGTTTTGTAATTTTAGTAGAGACAGGGTTTTGCCATATTGGCCAGGCTATTCTTGGACTCCTGGCCTCAAGTGGTGAGCCCGCCTCAGCCTCCCAAAGTGCTGGGATTACAGGAGTGAGCTACCATGCCAGGCCTTCAGATTGACTTTTGTAAAACCTTTGGCTCTGTAGCCATCAGCAAGTATTATAGACGAGCAACAATATTTTGGCATTGTTTCATAAAGAGCTATAGGCCTATTATTTAAGTTTGTTTTTGACTTATGTGAAGAAGTAACTAAATGCCATTAGCTTTAAACAGGGTGTTTATTTATCTGATTTCATTAGAATGAGCCTCAATAATTTTCAGAAACACAGAAATGGAAATCTATGTGCCAAGGAGCCATGGATCATTCATGATAGCAAAATCAGTGAGAGGATTTAAAGTCTTTGGTTAATAGTACAATGAGAAGAAAGAGAGCCTAGTTCTCCAGGAAATGGTGTAAGGATAGAGCCTCAAAGTGATTTTTAAAATATTTCTTTTCCACACAGCCTTTTTATGTGACCTCATTAAAATGTCTCAGCATTGCTTATTCAACATATCATTTAATCAAAACCCTCTGCTAGATTCTTCCCAAGATTCATTTGTGACTCACATGAGCAAACATTCTGTAGGGTTATAATGAAGAGAAATGTAGGAGAATTATAGAAGCTTTCTTTTCTTTTATGAACAGTAAATATTTTATTAATCCATCTCCATTTCTCAAAATTGGTTTATCTTTGAATCATGTTTTACTTTTCTGTAGATAAAAAGCACCGTACATGTCTGAAAATCAGAAGCATTGGAAGGAGATTCAGAGATTCAGTTATATTTCCTAATATTGCTCTTAATGTCTCACTTGTAAACTTCAGATCCAGGAAAAAGCAATCAAATACATCATTCCTAAAAACTGGTTTTCTTGTTCATTTTGTTAAAAAAAAGTTCTTCATCTTGTAGAGGGTGTTTAAATATGGTCTTCTTTATTGTAGATTTAGGAAACTGATGGAAGATGAAGTAAGTCATTTAAGTAGGGTGTCTTCATTTCATAGTTGAGAAAAGCGAAGCCCAGAGAGGTTAAAACCATAATCACTTAAAAATTTCATATAGTAATTTTAACGTGGGCTTCATTTTTCTTTCTGTCTCATCCCTTAGATATTGTTGTCTCAATGTTAGGAATAATATTTATAGCATGTATTATCATAATCATACTTAGGAATACATCCTAATTGTGTCAAGAACTACAAACAGAATTTACATTTATCTGGTATTTATTGTTATTGTTTGACTTAGGAATTACTGGAAAATAAAGTGAAAAAATTCAGATGCTGATTTTTGTGTGGATCTTCTGGCTAGATACATTGAAAGAAAGAAGTATGCCAACAATATCTTTCATTCCATATGCTCTTCCAGACCCTTACGATTCCTCCATCAAGATGTAGACTCTAATTCCTCCTCCTTTGAACCTGGGTACACTTTTATGACTGTTTTAAAGAATGCAACATCCTGGAAGTGATGCCATATGACTTCTGAGGCTAGATTGTAAAAGGTCATGCAGTTTCTGCTGTCCTCACTGAGTACTTGCTCTTGAAGCCTGCAGCCATGTTAGCAGCCCAGCTGCCCTGGAGAAACCAAAACTAGCCTACATGGAAAGACCACACAGAGAGGTCCTGCAACTGCAGTCCCCAACTGCTCCACCTTCCTGCTCTTCCAAAGCCAGACCTTGTTTTATAGTAAGTGCAGGAGAGATCCCAAACCACAGACATACAGCCAAGCACTTCCTGGATCCTTGGCCCTTAAAAACTGAGATCTAGCTATGCAGCTAGATTTTGTGGTGATTTGTTATGTAGCAATATTAATAGACAGAATCTGTTTTCCATAATCCTCTTCCCTTAACAGTCCCATTAATATTTGTCACCAGAGAGATTTGGAGGTAAATGCGAGGCAGCGTATTTTTTATTCTCAGAAGGTTGATGGATGGCATTTGGCCCGGGGACAACTCATGCATACTGTTGCTGACCTGATGACTCACCTTGCAGGCATGGAGCAGCACCTGAAGCTCCAGTGACTGCAGTTCTCACTGACTCCTCTTTCAGCTTTTCTAAGTCCTCAATCAATGTGTCTGCAATCCCAAGGCAAAGGAAACCAGCTTATCCTGCATGTCATCTACCGAATCCAGGTTACAGGTGCTGAAAGATGTGTGTTCCTGTTTTTCCTCAGAGGTTTCTGTTTTCTTTGCAGGTTTCAGTTCATCTTTGTGAATTATGGTTTGCCTTTGCGGTTGTCCACACTCATCTTTTCTTCCCAACTGCTGGTTTGGCTGATCTATACCTACTTAGAATCAGCTCCATATACACGGCCTCTTCCCCCAGCTTCTGTATAGATTAAAGTACAATCCTCGTAATACCTCCTTACTCTATATCACTCACAGTGGTTCCACTTCTGTGATAAATCCTGATTGATGCAGAGGCGCTCATGGGGATATTGATGTGCTTAATGTGTTGGGCTTATAATGAGCAGTCTTGATTTAATCTTGGTTACATTTTCCTAGAAAGATCATTTGTCTTAGAAATCTGTGTAGCCTCCAGCTGTTTCAGTAATGTAAATGCCTGAAATCAGAATGGGAAAGCTGGAGGTGGGATTCGAAGTTTGGAAAGGCTCAGGCAGAGATATGTATGAATTCTGTAAGTACCTAAACAGCAGAATTCGATTTGAGTGAGATGGGTTCTTGGCAAGAACATGTACTCATGATTTCATGAATAAGAAGCTGAAGACACTCAAGTCCAGCTGCTTTTCTTCAGGAAATCTTAAACCATTCATGTATTTCTCATTTTCATCCTGTCACCAGTCCATCTTTACTGCTTATTACTCTGTTTATGACAACCTCTACTCAAATTTGAAGTATTGGGTAAAAATGAAAATAAATAGAAGTGGTACTACCTATGAGTCAATACATTGGTTTTATTAAACTTTATAGGAATTACTGATGTAACTGCCATTAATTAGAGGCATAGTAGTAACTATCTGCACTGTAAATCTGTAATTTATGCTTAATAATGAGGGGAGGTAGAAGGGTAGTCAAATTGTCCGATCAAGTGTTTTTCACAAACTATGGAATCTCTTGAACACTTTTGCTATTTCATGGGATGGAGAAAGTAGTGATGGCTATGTTACACTGACACCTGGATTGATTTTTGAGCTATTCTTTGAAGAAGAAGCTTTCCAGAGGCACATCCAATCTCTGTAGCTATGTATATGGCTGTGGGGGGAGACAGACCATTGAATAGGACCTCTTGTCCCTACTTTATATTAGAAACCACTAAGAAATAAGACAAAGCATAAGATAGATGGAGGCCACTCATCACTTCTTTACCAATTATGCTAACCTATGAAGTTAACCTCAGCAGAAAGATGTACCCACTGAGTCATGTGAAATTCTAAGCCAGAGCAGGCCCTTTATGTAAGAGAGACTTATATGCAACTGGAAAACTTGATTCGCATGTGCTGTCTTGTTCCCAAGAGGTAAAGGAAGAGCTGATAAAGAAAGCATGGCTGTTCAGATAATGCACTGTAGCCCACCGAAGTGGAATAAGGAAAGATGCGGGAAGAGGCCAAGGCTATGGCACTAACTTAACTCCCTTCATAAAGAAGGAAATAAATGAATGGCAAAGAAGTGCTTGCCCTGAATGATGAAAATTAACAGCAAATATTTGTTTTTTAGGCATGGGACTTGAAATATCTTTTCTGCAATTCTCTTCCACTGAGTTCGTTTCTTTACCCCATAAATCTTGTCACATGAAATATATCCTTTGCTGTTGCCCAGGCTGGAGTGCAGTGGTGCAATCATGTTACTGTAGCAACTCCTGGGCTTAAGTGATCCTCCCCCTTCAGCCTCCCTTCTGAGTAGCAGGGATTACAGGTGTGTGCCACCACATCAGGCTATTTTTATTTTTTTTTGTAGAGATGGGGGGGGGGTCTCACTGTGTTGCTCAAAGGCTGATTTTGATGTAGGCTCAAGTAATCCTCGTGCCTTGGTTCCCCAAAGTGCTGAATTATAGGTATAAGACACCCCACCTGGCTGAAATTATTCTTAGTGAAATCACATTGACTCTTTAAATGCCAAATCTAATATTTTCTTCTCAGTACTCATCTCACCTGTCTGCTTTGTGGCACTGGAGAGCTTCCCTTCTTTTAGGAGCTCTCTTCATTGGCTTCCATGCCACATTTCACTCCTAGCTTTTCTTCTGCTTCCTCAGGTGCTTCTTTTTCAATATCATTTCCTGAGGACTCAGAAAAGGAATTCTTTCCTCATGTGTCTTTGAAGTCCTGTGTCTTGCATGGTGCCTAATACCTGATAGATGTAATTGCTTCAAAAGCCATTTAAAGCCATTTCTCTGTCCTGCCTCATGTTGACTAAGCTTTATTTTTATTTTTAATTGTTTTTATTTTTTTATTTTTTTAGAATTCACTTTCCCATATGCTAAGGAAAAGTGAATTTTATATTTTTTTCCCCAGTTCCAGGGTTGGGTAATGATTTAAGCCAGTCATTGCGTTTTCCTTTTTACTGGTTGATTTAAGCATGGAGAAAGCTTCTAAGGTATTTCTGGGATAGATTTTCCAAACTAATAATAAGAAGAAGTATATTAATTTTCTAGACCTATTGTAATAAACTACCACACACTGAGTGACTTAAGCAACAAAAATGTATTACAGTTCTGGGGACCAGAGGTCCACAATGTGTCAGTAGGGTTGGCTACTTCTGAGGGCTGTAAAGGAAGGACCTCTTTCAAGTTTCTCATAGCTTTTAGTTGGCCATCTTAATGTCCACATGGTGTTTTCTCTATATGCCTGTTTCTATGTCCAGCAATCTCCTTTTTTATGATGACACCAGTCATATTGTATTGACCTTATTTTAACTTGATTACTTTTTTAACAACCCTATGTTCAAATAAGGTCATATTTTGAGCTACTCATGGTTAAGAATTTAAAATATAAATTTTAAGGGAACACAATTCATATGCTAATAATGAGAAAACAACTTTCTCTTTCAATATTACTGATGCCTGGAGCTATATAGCAGCCTCACTGTAACCATGAGGAGACAATGTCATTACCAAGTCACTATACAGAAAATGATAGAATGGCAAGATAACCTGATTTTTGTTTACATATTTGATCATCATATTCCTCTAGATAAACAAAGTGGTCTTTAATGCATATTCCATTTGGACTAGAGCAGGCTGACACTGAGGGCAGACAGACCAGTTAGGTGAATATTCTAATAGTTCTATTCAAACAATTTGAACTCGACTACTGAAAAGAAGCAACATCGGCAAGAGGCATCAATGAAGAAACTTTCTTATAGGAAGAAAGATGGCATCTAGGACTGTGCTTGGGACATATTCTTAGTGCTGTCTGTTCCAGGACTGTCAGTGCTGGTAGCTGCTTGGATTGTGGGCAGTTTAAGAAAGCATTTGAAAAGAAAGAGCCAGCTGTTCTTATAAACATGTTATGAATACAAAGGACTTATAAGTTGAACTTTTGCTTCTTCCCAGTGGTATGATTCTAGATATAACCAGACAGTCTAAAAATAGGCAATTCAATAGCTGCTTTAAATCAGTGTTCCCCAAACTGTGATTCACAGAATGTTAATTCTGTGGGTTGTTAATAGATATGATGAAAATCAAAGATGAGGAAAGAGACGTTCTACACCCAAATGAATTCAGAAATTTGGATTAAAGTCCATATTACAGGACTTCTCAGAGACTTTAGTATTCTAGCATAAAGTATGAATCTTTAAGATAGGAATTTAGTAAGCAGTATTTATAAAACTTACAAAATTTATGATGAATCAATTGCAACTTTTTTCACAGAGCATGTCACAAGATTGGTCTGAGGAACACACTTGAGTCATGCTGCTTTAAACAATGATTTTACTCTAGGTTTCATTTATTTTTCTTCTGGTACATCATACCCTAGCTATTCAGCCTTAGTGTAAAGGGCTCATTGCAGATGGGATTGCCAATTCTCTGGTGACCTGTGAGCCTTTATGCAGTCATATTGACATATCCATTTAAAACACTGGGGTTGGAAGAGATGAGACATAATACTGTGTGAATAGAGCTGTTCTCAAGAGACAGAAGGGAGGAAAGGAAATCTATGAGTTTGCTTCATCTGAGGTAATGTGCCAAATACTCAGCTAGACCTATTGGGCACTGAGAGCCATGCTTATAGCTGAATCCACCAAATAAAAGGCATTTGCTACTGGCATCTCAGAGGAAAGAATTTTCAGGTGAGAAAATGCAACTACTTATTCCCTAGGGGGAGAGATTTTCTAGATTAATTTCCCCAGACATGTGTTGTTCATTATTACAAGTCCTCAGGCAGTGGTGAAATCTGAGTTCTGCAGTAAGATTTTATTTTGCTCCTCCAAGGGGCCTCCCATTCTTGCACAACAAGTGATGTGGTTTAAAAGTTTAGAACACACACATTTCTGGGTTCATATTCTGGCTCTAGCACTTTGTGGACTGTTACCTTAGAAAGATATCTTCAGATCTTTGAGCCTTGATTTTCTCATCTATGAAATGGGAGTACTAATAATATCTTCCTTAGCAAACTCTTCTGAGACTCATATAAACTCAGTAATAAGCATAAAATAAATAAATGCTTAATCAATTTGTAACTACAAGAAATAAAATAAATGTTGAATAAATTATGAAATCATTTTGAAACATGTTATATTTTTAGGAAAAGGTATTTCCAGGCTGAAGAGATGGCATATGCAAGTCTGTAGAGATGGGAAATTGCAGAGAGTTGATATAGCTGGGCTTTTGGGTTCAAAGTCAATTGCAGCCAGATATGGAAAGCAGTATGTGATGGCTAATTGTCTGTGTCACCTTGAGCAGGCCATGGGGTGCCTAGATTGAACATTGTTTCTACATGTGTCTGCGACGATGTTTCTGCATGAGAACTTTAAATCAGTGGATTCAATAAAGTAGATTGCCCTCTTCAGGATAGGTAGACATCCTCCACTCTGCTGAGGGCTTCAGTAGAACAAAAGGTAGAGAAAAGAGACCCTTTTTTCTGGTCTGCTTGCTTGAGTAAGGACATCTTCTCAACTTCTCTTGCCTTCAGACTGGAGTTTACATCACTGGCTCTCCTGGTTTGGACCTTTAAACCCAGATGGAATTACGTCACCAGCTTCCCTCAGTCTGTAGTTTGCAGATGGCAGATCATGGGACTTCTCAGGCTCCATAATTGCGTGAGCCAATTCCTCATAACAAATATGTCTTTCTCTCTCTCTTTCTCTGGAGGATTTATTGAAAAGGGACATGCTTAATACATGTTAGAATGGCAACTTTGGCAATAGGGGCTGAGTCTAAGTACCAAAATTTGAGATATGGTCTTCATTTTCATGTAGCTTGCAGTGTAATCTAAAGATAACTTTGCTGATCCTACAGGTATTTACTACTAATGTATTATGGCTGACACAATAATAAATGATTGATTGGCATGTGCATGGCTATGACAGTGAGTTTAAGCAGTAACCATATGCTGGTGAATTCAGCCTCAGGCTTAGAAAATTGAATATTTACTAATGTATATTTTTTAATAAAATAATGGACTTTTAATTTGTACAGCTCAGAAAACTTTAAGATAAATAACTCTTCCTCTTAGTCTAGTAGGAATGGCCTCTAGTTGGCTTTAGAGGAACTACAAATCATACCTGAAGTTCTTAATTCCTGATAGTCAAACAAGCATATTTTAAGCTATGGGCTCCTTACATGTGAAAATCGTGTTGCTGGGAAATAAACTTCTGAAAACAGACACTGCACACCAGAATTTTTATCTCGCCATTCTGTGCACTTTCAATCTTGGCCCACTCTTCAAATAACATCTTCCTCTTATTTCTCTATAAAAACACTGCTCTTGTACCCCTAAAGGCATAGGTGCATTGCTGTCTCTGAAACTTGGCTCAGGATATTTCCCATCTGAGGGAGTCTTCTAACTGTTCTTAATCTGCCTGGGTTATGTTTTCCTCAAGGTGTGGATTCCATTTCCTACATGACAATGGCATTGAATGCTTCAAGCTTTCATTGTCTCAGCATTCTCCATAATTCTTTTGAATGCCTGATCTGTATCGTTGATTGAGAATTTAGGCTGCAGCACACAAAAAAATGTCTCTCTTTATCTGCAAATTCTTGTATAACTTCAGCAGGCTGTATCTGGAAGTGTGTTGATGCCTACCTGAAATGAGACAATGGGGAAGGAGAAATTACTGGGAATGGGTAGAACTTTTGGTGTGAATAGGGTTATGGAACCTGGCTTTCCTTCATGACTGGTCTTTAAAGCAGGTGCTTCCCTAACCCAATATGCTCAAGAGAATAATGTCAGAGAGAAAAATTGTTAAGGGTTAAGTTTTCCCCCAGGCATATGGAAATTTCATTTATCTCTCTGAATCTTAGTTCTCCTATCTGTACAATTAGGCCAAAAAATGTTAAAAATAAACACAGAAGTCCACATCTCACAGGGCTATTGTGGAAATTAAATCGATGAACTTACATAAAGCACTTAACACAGTGACTGATGCATAATAAGCATCCAATAAATGATGGGTATTATTATTATAGTCCATAAACGAGAGGCTACAATAAAGTGCTCCTGAAACTTAGAAGTGAATTACCCTCTGCGAGGAAAACTAGGAAAAATCAACACATACAAAAATGAGATTAATCATCTGTGGAATTAAACTCTCCTAAAATGCTGGAGTCAACACTAGCTCTCAAATAGGGCAGGCTTAAGTCGGAGGAAGGAGTTCATAACTATAGTTGATCTCTGCTGGTGATGCTTGATTAGATTTGAATCTATTTAATTCAATGAACATCCATTCCCAGTCCATTCTGTACAGAACACTGGGTTATTTAGAAGATGAGTGGGATGATACATTTGCCTTCCAAGAACTTTCAATCTGAAAGCCCAATAAAGCTTGCACAAAAAACTCTCAATAATTAAAGCCAGAAGCGATGGAGGTGCTGCATGATCATGCAGAAAGCAAAAAGTAATTCTGCTAAGAGGGTTGTCCTGGAGAAATGGACACCCTGAAGGAAATGGCATTGAGATAGGCACTTAAAAATAGTGATGGGCATTTTAACAGACAAATGATGGGGTGCAGATGATATTACAGACACCAATAAGTATGTAGACGCTGAGGAAAAGTTCTAAAGCAAATGTTAGGACAAATTGGAGGTCAACTAACTGGGGGATGGAGAAAGAGGACTCAACAAGGCAACTTTGATTTTGAACATCTTGGTATCTACAATGACTGATACAGCAGGCTGCATGCAATAGGTGCTAAGTAAAACCTCATAATTGATTTTGTTGCTTTTCATGCTTGAGAGACATATCACCCATGACCTGGAACAACAGTGCATTTGATCACCTGATGCTAAGTGTACCAGGAATTCTCAAATAACTTGCTGATGCATGTCCTGTGCTTGATATGACTTACAATGGAGCAATGCAGAAATGGCAGTGGCAGTGAGGAAGTAGAGCAGCTCATGGGGCTACTTGAAAAAAAACCATTTGTTTTAGGTTTCTCAGTGTACCACTTGCATCAATCCTATTTCACAGTCTATCTAATTTAAGTCCATGAGATAAATAGTCTTTTGCTTCTTTTGTTGTTGTGGTATAATAAGAATACATATTTGGTCTTTGTTCTTGGTTCCTGGCTCTGCACTCCTAAAACCCTTGGAATCTCCTGAGTGATAAAATCTAATTGCTAATTAGAGGGTTGGAACTTTCAGTCCTAACCCTGACCTTTGCTGCTGGGGAGGTTGTATTTCTAGAAAGGGCATGAAAACTCTCTCCTGTACCCCATACTTTACCCTATTCATCTGTTTCATTGAACTATCCTGGAGTTATATCCTTTATAATAAGCCAATAAACATTAGTAAAGTGTTTTCTGAGTTTGGTGAGTAGCTCTAGTGAATTGTTGAAATGGAGGAGAGGGTAGAGGGAACCTCCAACTTATAGCCTGTTGGTCAGAAGTACAGGTAAGTCATGAGATTTGCAGCTGGGGGCAGTGTGATTCTGAGCCCTTGCCTTGTGAGGTCTGCACTAAATTAAAATAGTTTGTGTCAGAATTAAAAATTGTTGAACAACTATTTGGTGTCAGAAGTGGTGTCAGGAAAAAGAAAAAGCAGCAGTTGAGAAAATGAAGACTCAGGTTAGTAATTTATCTGGGTCACACAACTTATATATGGGAAGTTAGGACTAGAGTCCAGGACTATAAGATTCCAGAGCCCTTAACCATGTGAGAACGCTACTAGGAAGAGGTTTACCCCTCTGTTCTGGGAGACCTGTTGGGAATAAAGATAGAATAAGAAATGGAGAGAAATTTCTCTCACTGCAAAAAGTAGTGGAGAATAATGATTGAGTTTGGAGCTCTAAACTTCAACTACATGGGTCCCTATAACTGGCTTTACTACCAAGCTTAGGAAAGTTGCTGGATGGAGCTTTCTTTCTCAGTTTCTTATGCATAAAATAGAGAAAATAATAAAACCGATTTTATGGAATTTCTGTGAGACTTACTTATGTGAGTTAATATATAAATAGAATGAAAAATAGTGTTGACACATAATAACTATTATATAGTTATATAGGTTATAAATATTATAATAGGTTAGCATATTATTAGTGTTACTGGATAACACCTACAAATGATTGGCTTATGACATGATATAACCTGAAAAATAAGATTTTTTGTTGTATTTTTATTTACTAAGGGGTAATGTCAAAGTAAGAAGACCAATTCCATACATTATATGTGGAAATCAGTGCTATTATGTTAAAGTCAGAATGGAGCAACTGCGTGGTTGAAAGTAAGATCTTGGAGGTTGAAATAGCTAATCATCACTAAACGAGAGTGAGAGAACTAAATTCCTTAGAGAAAGGGCTAGTGCATTTCCCCAGACAGGGCAGATGATCTTGGCCCCTAGAAGAACCCAACATTCCTCATGAGATGTTAGAAACAGTGGTGGTTGTGGGGGGAGTTCCTTATTGTTTGACTTCTAATTCATGTGATGATCCATAGTATTACACCTGACATAGGCTTGGCAAATGGATGTATAGATACCTCAGCAGAAGAGAAAGGCAAGGAGGTCAGAACCAGAGAGAACAAGAGCCCCAGGAACCCACCAGATAGAAGGGAAGTAGCTGATAGCTCATATACCAGTATTGAAAATGACATAGAAAACTGCAGTGTCCAAGGAGACAGGAGTGTGTGTGGGAAAATAGAGGCCAATCTAGGGGTGGTAGTAGGGAGGAGTGGCCAGGGGCTAAAGGGAATGCTATCCAGCCTCTAAGTATAGGGTTTATAATAACCAGTAAGTGTTCAAGCAGGCTGCATTTCAAGATGGGACTCCACTAGATCCAGCACAAAAAAAAAACAGAAACTAGGCCGGGCGTGGTGGCTCACACTTGTAATCCCAGCACTTTGGGAGGCTGAGGTGGGTGGATCATGAGGTCAGGAGTTCCAGACCAGCCTGGCCAACATGGTGAAACCCTGTCTCTACTGAAAATACAAAAATTAGCCAGGTGCAGTGGCAGACACCTATAATCCCAGCTACTTAGGAGGCTGAGGCAGGAGAATTGCTTGACCCTGGGAGGCAGAGGTTGCAGTGAGCTGAGATTGTGCCACTGCATTCTAGCCTGGGTGAAAGAGCAAGACTCCATCTCAAAAAAAAAAAAAAAAAAAAAATCAGGAACTAGAAGACAACAACCCAGTTATTGAGACTGGATCACCTGCACGTCAGGAAAGAGCTGTGGCATTGGGCATACAGTGCAGACGACACTCCTGACACTTTGGATACCAGATAGATGGTGGTGTACTAAATCCCACTTCCACCTGCTGGTGCTTCTAAGGCACTTTTTGCCCCCATCAGTGTAGACATAGAGCCTTAAGCATGAGCACCAGGCCTGAAGGACTCTAGCCATTAATGGCTAAGGAAGGCAGAAATGAAAGGCCATACAGTTTCAAAATACTATATCTTTGAAAACAAACTTTAATACACCTTTAATTTTTGTGGGGAGAGCTTATTCCAGTCAAGTATATTTATAAGAAAGTTTTCATGTGAATTGAACAAATAGGTTTTCTTTCTGTACACAAAGAAAACCAGGTTGGGGAAGAGAAATAATGAATTAAACGTGAGATCAGTCAAATAATTGGGTTATTTGGAAAACAGCAAGAACTTATTTGGGAATCAGGTTCCATTATATATTGTCAAAATCATCATTCTTCTTAGATCCAAGCATTTCCCCTCTGTGTAATTCCCTACCATCAGGTCTATGTGGAAAGCACTTCTTGCCAGCAAAGAGATTCTGGCATGGGCTCACAAGCAGACATTTAACAATTAAACATTTGAAGAATTTCCTATCCTGGAGGGCTTGAAGATTAAGATAGCTTCTCTCCAGAAATGTTTTGGAATTCTACCTCTGAAAACAGGAAGATAAACTAATTTACTTCCAGAACTACAAATGGTCAATCATCATCACACACGTACTGATCAATTACAATGTGTAAGGCACCCCAGCCAGTAGGTGCAGGGCTAAGTGAGGAGGTAATTCCTACTTTAAACAAGCTTCCAAGTCAGTTGAGCCAATAAAAGATGCCCTGAGAAAAAATGGAACTGGTACAAGGCAATAAATTGTACATTCCTCTATCAGCTGGGGACCATTCAGGAAAATAAAATGTAGTCCTTCTTTTTCCTTTTCTTTTTCTTTTTCTTTTTCTTTTTTTTTTTTTTTGAGACAGAGTCTCTATCACCTAGGCTGGAGTGCCTCCCTGGTTCACACGATTCTCCTGCCCAGCCTTCCAAGTAGCTGGGATTACAGGCACCTGCCACCACGCCTGGCTAATTTTTGTATTTTTAGTAGAGACAGGGTTTCATCATGTTGGTCAGACTGGTCTCAAACTTTTGACCTCAAGTGATCTGCCCACCTCGGCTTCCCAAAGTGCTGGGATTACAGGCATGAGCCACCGTGCCTGGCACTCACTAGTTCTTTTAAAATTCAGAATTTAATATAAACACTTAGGGAGACAGGTATTGAATGACTGAAAAGGCAAAAGTGGTCATCAAGATGACAGAGGTATTAACTTCAGAAAGCAAATACCACCCTCTCAGACTGGAGAAGCAAAAGGAAGAAAGGGCTATTAAAGCACAGGAGCTTGGGGCAAGAGGCTTCCAGGGTTGGACACAAAGCTCTGAAGAGGGAGGGTGCCCAGCTAATATAGGTACTCCAGAATTCAGAGTAGGATTTGCAAGGAGCTGAGACCCCGGCCTCTGAGAGGAAGACACAAAGAAGCTAATCCTGGCAGTGTGCAGATGGGTATGAGTATTGGAGGGAAGGGGCAATGAAAACGCAATCAGTTGCTTCTGCCAGAATAAGGAACCATTGCTGGAGTCAAGTTGCTAGCACAGGAAGCTAATCAGAAGAGAGTCCCTTCCACCTCCTGATTTCCCAGTCTCCTCTAGGGCTCTGATGGGCAGAAAGCAGCAAAAAATACCTGGAAAATCAGAAATGTGGGTTTCAAAGTTCCATCCCTAGCATTCCAACACAGAGTGAAAGAAGGTCAGTTAAGAGATACTAGCTCAATAACCAAAAGAATACCTTAGAGGCACAAGGAGACACTGCATTAGGGAATTTTAGGTATGATAAAACTACTGTGGGCTCGATGGTCAGGGAAAGCTGCATGGACAGCAAGTGATCTGATCATTTTGTTATAGCTCAGGCAGATTCCACTATGGGTCATTCATTCATTCAATAAATATTTAAATGCTTATTAGATGACAACCGGTCTGGTAAACACTGGAAATATAAGGATGAACGTGACAGACGAGGTACATATCTTCCTATAACTTATATTAGAGGAAACAGGAAAATAAAAAACAGCAACAACCAAAACTTCAGATATTAATAAGTTCATGAAGGAAGGAAATAAGACAGGGTAATGTGATCAAGAGATACAGGAAGGGATTGGGGCCACTTCAGGTTAGGCCATCAGGGAAGGTGATCTTAAAGAAGGTGACATTTGAGTGGAGACTTGAATGTGAGGCAAATTAAAGATGCAGATAACTGAGGTGGGGAAGGAATCTGAGCAGCAGAAACCACAAGTGCAAAGTCATGAGGCAACAATGTGCTTGCTGTGTCCCAGGAGCAGAAAGAAGAGCAGGGGTTTGTGAAAGAGTGGCCAGGCGTGAGGTGGGAGAAACAGCAAAGCACAGGCATTGTGGGGCTGATAGAACCATTGTAGACCCTGATAATTATTTAAAAAGATCATCTTACTGCTATGTGGACATTGGACAGTAGTGAGACATACAGGTGCAGGGTAACCAACAGTCTGGGCAAGAGATTTTGGTGTTCTGGGTTCAGGTGGTAACACTAGAGATGGTGAGAAGTGACCATTTTTGCAAGATACATTTGAGGTATTGCCGAAACAATTTGCTTTTGGATTAGATTCTGATATGGTTTGGCTGTGTCCCCACCCAAATCTCATCTTGAATTGTAGCTCCTATAATTCTCACATGTGGTGGGAGGGACCAGGTAGGAGGTAATTGAATCATGAGGGCGAATCTTTCCCGTGCTGTTCTCATGATAGTGAATAAGTCTCACGAGATTTGATGGTTTTATAAAGAGGAGTTCCTCTGCACAGGCTGTCTTGCCTGCTGCCATGTAAAACATGTCTTGCTTCCCCTTCACCTTCCACCACTATTGTGAGGCCTCCCCAGCCATGTGGATCTGTGAGTCAATTAAACCTATTTCCTTTGTAAATTACCCAGTCTTTGTTAGCAGCATGAGAACATACTAATACAGATTCCAAGGGTGAAGAAAAAAGGAATGTGGGGGTCTACACCATTGGATAGGTAATTATATTACTTACTTTTGGAAAAGTCTTAAGCAGGTTTCGGGCTGTTGGAAGAGGCATGTGGTTTGAGATATCTTTTTGGTACTCAGTAAGAAACATAGAATAGGCTGTTAGATTTATGAATGGCATTCATTGATGGGAGGTATAGGACTCTGGAGACATACTCACTGGAAGACTACTGGGAAAGGATCAGCCAAGAAATAGCTAGTAAGAGATGAATGGAATAGAATTAGCTCTTGGATTAGCTATCATCAGTCTGAATTAGAGGCAGAAGGAACTCAGCATCTGTTGAGGCCAATATGGATATGCAAGAGCTGTAGTCAGTGGAGATGGGTATTTGTGGCTCCCCTTATCAGATAAGAGTAGTACTGTGGTTGTAAGTGATGAATGCCTTTTGGGTCAGTGGGGCTGAAAACAATGATAAAAGAAGCAATAATGAGGGAAGAGGGCATTCCCACTGGGAAATACAGCCTGTGCAAACCATATGGTAGGAATTTAAAAAACATATTCTGTGGAACAGAGAGTAAACAAGTTGTACTTAGGGAAGCCAAGGAGAAATAGGGCAAGTCCCAAACAATCTCTTAGTATTGGAAAGCTTCTGAGAATGTGTGTATTCCAACCTCATATTTAGACATGGAGAAACTGAGACCTTGAGGCATTAAACACCTTAGCCAAACACACCATTACTTAGTATCTGAACCGTGACTGTAACTCTTTTCTCCTTATGCTCATTCTTCTATTATATCATGAATATTGTATAGCTCATGCTGAGAAGTTACAGTTTTAACTATAGCAATGAGAAAATACACAAGGCTTTTGAACAGAAAAATTAGGAATAGTGTAAGGCGTGCTTTGTGCAAAATTACCTCTGATGATCATGAAGAGGAGGAGACCCAGGCAGGCCAGGATGGCAGCGTTAGTAGTGGTCAGGGGACATGAGAAAAATCCTGCATATGCGCAGCCATTCTCCTCATCAACATGGCCTATAGCTAAGCGTGAAATCCAGCTACAGGGAAACAGGGATCCTATGCTAAAATGTAAACTCTAGCTCATTGCCTGCCTTGTCATGATGCTATTTCAAGTCACTTTCATTTCTTTCTTTGTCACTATTATATGAGAAAGTGTGAGCAGGTATGGTGAGCTTGGGAAGGATGTGTGAACTGACAAATTCTTAGGAAGCAACCTTTTTGGCAGGAGATGCCCGATACAGCATGGGGCTCTACCTATTCAGAAACTTAGGAGAAGGACTCAACTGAAAAATAAAGTATAATACAGACATATGCACATATAGTTACCTGGACTCTAACCCTTAGTTGGATTATAAACTAGCTCGCTCATAAATGGTGGTTTCTACTTCAGGTAGAAACTGGGATATTTTGAGACTGTAAATGGGCATTATTAATAATTTTGCCAGGCTCATGAGTACAAATGGGGACTGTCCCAGACAATCAGGAAATATGGTCATCCTATTTCTGTTTTTCCTTTTCTTCTCCAAATACCTATGTTTCTTGCTGAACAGGAAAACTAGAACACAAACTCAAAAACAAGAACTCAAAAAATGTTAACGAAGCTTTTCAAAATATGCCTCTTCACTCATTTTTAGGTAATTATGAAGAAGTGTTTTTTAGTGGAAGATTTAAATTTTGGAGTCTTACAGACCTATATGCAAATCTCAACTTTGCCAACAGCTTATGTGACTCTAGGCAAGCTGTTTAACCATCCTCAGGTGTCACATTTGGTCTTCGTGTCATAAAAATAATAACACCTGCTTCTCGGGTTTGTAGGGAGGATAAAGGGCATGATGCACAAAGATCTTGCACTTTAAAAAATGTGAACTCCTTCTTCTAAAAGCACTAAAGCAAATAAAGCTGCCAGAGTACTGCAAGACATTCATTATCTGTTCTTCCTTCCATCCATCCATCTATCCATCTATCCATCCGTCATCCATCCGTCCATCCATCCATCCACCCAACCATCTACCCACCCATCCATCCATCCATCCATCCATCCATCCATCCATCCATCCATTTATCCATCCATCTTTACCTATGAAGCCTCATAGTAAGGGGTCAAATCATCCAGGTGTCTAAATCACATTTTAGTGTAGACGTCAGTATCACCCTTTTTCCCCAAAACATTTTTATGAGGGTGAAATCTGACACTGTTCCAAATATCAAAGGCAATGGCAGCCTTTGGATTGACTTTGACATTGCTCAATAGGATAATTACAATGTAGTTATATTGTACTTATGCACAAATATAATTTATAATTAAATCCATCATTGACTATAAGAAACGTATTCCACCTGACTTCTGCAATTTGTTTTCCTTTACTCCCTTGGTGGGAGAGGTGGGTGGGTGGGGGGGAACCTACCATATGCACTCTCCAATGAACACCAATTCCTTCTGACTTCCCTTTTCTTCCTTCTTCCCTTTTATTCCTTCTTCTTGCTCCTTTGTTTTCATATTGCTTAATATGCTTATGCCATGTAGATGATTTTGTAGGTGATTTTTTTAAAATTTCTAATTTATTTCATTTTACAACAAAGGCATAGGCACATTTGTTTTTGTAGTATGCAGATATTGAACCAGAGATCAGAGAGGTTAAATAACTTGCTCAAGGCTTCTCAGGTGGTGAGTGACAAGTGGACACCTTAGCCCAGGAATTCAGTCTGTTACTTTGAGATATATTTATTCTCAGGTTGTTTTTATCCTGTATAATCTCGAAAAACATTACCTCTCTGAAGTATCACCTCCTTTCAGAAATTACCTGCCCTCTCTCTGGGTTCTCCAGCTTGAGCCTAATTCTTTGGGAACATGGTAACACCCTCACAGAACAAATAAGACCTTTAAACATCCAAAGTGTCAAAATATTGTGTGTCTAGAAATCTGCCAAGTGCAACTGAAAGTATCTAAACGCAAAACTTGCATGGATGTTAAAGTTAAAGTAGACTATTTTTAAATTTTCTCTTACTATCAGGTTCTGGATAAGATCACTGAAGCTGAAGTTGTCTAATCTATCTTGCTTTTACCATTAATTTATTTGTGTGGTGCCCTCTTTGCCGATCCTCTAAGTACGCGCTTGTTGCATTACTGGAAATGCAGCATTGACATTCTCTCTGGACCTCATGAAATAACAGAGTTGGACTAGATCTCTTCCAATTGCCTTCCAAGCTCTTACCTTTGACTTTGCGGTGACCCTCCTCAGCCTTTGCAGGACATAGCTGTGAAGCTGGCTTTGGTATGATGCTATAGGACAGGATTTAAGCTTTGCCAAGGGTTCCAGGATCTGAAATTCCCAGCACAAAGGATACAAAACCTTCTCTCTGTTCTGAAGACCTTTACAGTCAACTGACTCATAGAGTTTTAGTGTCAGGTCACCCTTTGGTCAGAAATACGGACTTTCAGATGTAGTAATCCAACATGCTCGGGGCTTCGCTTTTCACGTGCAATAAGCTTTAGGTCACAGAAGAGTGAGTGTCTGCAGAACCATTTTGGGATTTCTGGTCCTACTGACCAACACTTTCCCAAGCTTCTGTATGGCAGCTCCTGTAGCACATCGTCCTTTTATTTATCTATTTACATTGAGTTGTATGTTGAGGAAAAATGAGACACAGAGGCAATACATACCTAAGAGAAAACTAAATAAATGTCACTTTAATCACAGAGGCTTGACTGTACAATCTTTAGCAGCTAGAAAATTGCCAAGTGGTGGCCACCCCTCCACATCCACCTTGTTCCTGCAAGAGACTACAGACTGCCCTGCTCCCCACCCAGCTAGGGTCCCTCTGCTGCTGCCTCTCATGCCTAGTTATGAGGACAAAATAGGACAAGATTCCAGACTCAGATGTTTCTCTTTCTGTCTTGGTTAGAGAAGGTCTCTGCAGCACAGTGCAGGTGGGTCACCCCTCTATGGAGTGATGGTCTTTCTTCTGCTCTGTGCTACTTTGGCTCTTGCCCCTCCTATGAAGGCTTGGGTCCTGACAGGCTGGACCTTTACGATGGGGATTGTGAGATATTATTTTTCTTCTAACCTAATCCCAACCCTAACAGTATAGACTGAATCCAGCCTACCTCACCCCTTTTAAGGACGAAGGTGCAGGCAGGTATTAGATTGGGTGTGAGCGTCAGCATGCAGTCAGCTCACCTGGCCTCTCCCTGATTCAGTCTCTCTGGCTGACATATTTGAAGTATTCAATGAAAGGAAAAGAACTATATCCTCATCTCAGTTGGCTAAAAGGGAGACATCCGGGTCTCCGTATCCAAAGGGCCTAGAGGCTGTCCTGTTTTGCCTCACTGTTTATTCATTCTATCCCTTATTCCTCCTTTTTTTGCAAACATTTATTGAGCAATTACTGTGTGTCAGGTAATTTTGGTGCCCAGACTGCAAAACTGTATCAGACATAAAAAGTAATTAAAATAATCCCACTAATTGCAATCCAGTATGATAAGTCCTCTAAGAGAAGTTTATACAAAATATCTGAATACTGATGAGGGGGAAGAGGGTAAAATTTTTTCTTTTCTGGTGAAGCAAGAGGCTTCCTGAAAGAAGTAACCTTTGAGCTACATCTTTTATGGTGGCTAAGAACATAGGCTTTGGATGGATAAATTATTTTGCTGCTGCTTCTAACCTATATGCCCTTGTGCCAGTAACCTAAGCTCTCCAAGACCCACACTCCTCATCAGAAAAGCAGGAAATAGAATACTTACTTCATAGGATTGTGGTGAACATGCATGAGCTATATAAAGCACTTAGCAAGGTGCCTGACACAAGGTGACCTTAGCTGTTACTAATTTTAATGGCTGTATATTATGATTATCACCAAGTGACAGACGAGTGGGAAGGAAGAAGAAAATATTCTAGAAGACAGCACAGCCTATGCAAAGGCATGGAGGCACCTCTTTCCTTCGTGTTACCCTTAGACATGCAGAGCTACAATCTACAAGATCTGACCCTGGCCTGGAGGAGGTGGAGGGTGAGAGGGAGGGTACTTGGATATTTACAGAGGAGATGTGTTGCACAGGCTCTTCCAAACCCTGTTTTCAGAGTCCTGACGTTGCCTGCCTGCCTATGTACCCTTTTCCTCCCTTCATCAGCCTTCACCCAGTGGATCATCCCATTTTCTTCCATAGACTAATCCGTTCTCCAGCCCCAGTACTTTCATTAGGCAACAAATGGATCATCTGATTCATATCTCAGTATTACGAAATCGTTATCAGGCTCCAGAAAATGATTTTCTGTTACAGAACTGGGATTATTTATTTATTTTGGTACCAATGAATCTATTTTTCACTCAATGGAGATTTTCCATTTTTGGCCAACAGCAATATCCGGAGAGAGAGCAAGAGATTCCTATAGAATACAAGACAAGACTATCACAATGGTGAGTAATAACAAGATAAAATCAAACATATCTTCCTCTGTTGAGTGTGGGGAAACATTGGCGAGGTTGATAGAAGCTTAACTATAGACGCTTTGAAAGGATCCACAGATGTTTAACACGTGGAGGGAAAATATTGCTGCAAGCTCCAATTCTAAGCGGCAGTGGATGAATGAGGTAAGAGAGGTGGAGAATGGAGAAAGGAGAATGTGTTCTCCTCTCCATAATTAAAAGTGAAAGGAGCTTGTGGCTAAGAAAGATGGGGCCGAATGGAGCCATCCATTTGGATAGCCTCTCTCCCTGCATTCCCTTTTAACCAGGACTGAGTATGTGATTGCAGCTGAGGACAAACAGTGGATAAAAACCAAGTGGGTGAAATTCCTTGCATTGTACATTCAAGACAGTTCCCCAATGACTAAAAGGCTGGCATGGAGCTGGACCAGAAAATGTAAATGCGTTCAGTTCATAGGCAGGCAAACTCAAGTTCTTAGAATATAGCAAAACTCCTGAGGCCTCTCCAGAACCTGGGGGAAGATTTGGGTTAATCTACTTCAATTTTATTTTATTCTGAGGCTTTTTTAAAAATTTTTTGTTTTTAGATGAGTTTTATTTTTCCTTGGTAGAGAAACCCTTGCTGTATCAAATGCCCTCTCTGGGCTTTAGAATTTCATTAATTAGCATCATTTAAATGGTTGGGTAGTATTCTTTTCTCCCTTTTCCAAGCCATTTCCCCAAACCTTAATTTTCATAAAGCTGGTGTTCATGAACATTTGAATTTTAAAGCCCTTGGTTATAAGAAAGACAGAGGATGCATTTTAAAAGAGAGCCAATCAAGGATGACTCAAATGATGAACAGGACTTCTCCGCTTTTATGAGTCTACTTTTAAAGATCTAATATTATCTTAAGATACCTGTTTTCTTTTTTTCCCCTGTAGATAGAGAGCAACCTAAAAGAATATATGCAGGCTTGATTAGGGGGCAGAGACACTGGGGAAGAGTTACTCTGGCATATTTTAGTGTGGGTGGCAATTTCGTTTAAAATAGAGCAATAACAAACCTGTTTTTATTTTTTTTCATAGAAGCACTACATTTCAAGCAGTAAAGGTGAACCATTTAAGAGCTTTTTAAAAAGAGAACACATGACTACAACTCTTTAAGGTCCCAAATTGTTCACAGAATTTATGCAGTGATGAATACATTTGCCAGTGTAGACTGTTAAAGGTAGAATGGTTGGAAATCGACTCTACGGTTACCCACCTGCCTGGTGCAAGGTTGTGCGTTTCCCCAGCAACTGGGATAACATCATAACCGCTTACAGTGCTGCAGATCCTGCAGCCCCCTGGGCGGCTTCAGGTGGTAGTGATGCTATCAGCTGTTGCTAGGGCAACGCAAAACCTTGACCTTCTGAGACCTGCCAGGCAAGGAGTAGAGAAATACAGATTTTGAGTCCTGTCTGGAGGTCTGCTGGCGATTAAAGGAATATAATTATGTATCTATCAGCCACTAAATTACTTATTAGATTCACATACTCATACAAATCAATACATAATAACTAAATAATGCATACATGCTTGCAAGCGGTATCCATTTAGTAGGTAGATGGTGCTTCCATATTTGGAAGTGGTAAATGTTTTTATATCCTCCATGGAATTTACCGGTTGACAATTGGTGGTAAGATATTTCCCCCAGTTTTCCCAATCTCATCATCTACTCATGACTTTTTACCTCCTGATTCCAAAACCTGGAAGAAGTATTGAAGAGGTAAATCTGCAGTTACTCTTAAAATGTTTTACATGTTGGAGAGATGAGGTCCCAGAGCAGTGAGGTGATTTGCCTTACATCATACAGATTTAGGGAAAGAGAAATAGGATTGTGCTTCTCTTGTGTGTGTCCCTCTTCATCCTAACTTACACTAGGGGCCTGCCCTTTGTGAGAAATATATATATTTTATATTTGTGAGATATAATATATAATATATATTCATTCAATTATATATATAATATATATAATTCATATATATATAATGAATTATATATAATGAATATATATGAATGATGAATATCTTTCAGTTGTTCATTCTGCCAAGTATTTCCTTGGCTTCTGAAGCACTATCTTTTCTGACATCTTTCTACACTATTATTGACCAAATCCCCATTGTCTTCTATCTTGAGTGTTTTTGGAAGGGAATGCAGGAGGCATCTGACTAAGTGCCTATTGGCTTATGACTTCAAGTACCTCTACTTTAGAGCTAAAGGAAGTACAATCCAGTCTTTCTTCAAAGTTTATTATTCTCCTTTTCATCGTGGAAATTATCCCTGCTTACTTTCTGAAGAGTAGTTTCAGTACCTTTGGTGTCCTGAATATTGGGGAACCAATGGGGGACTCATTTAAACCATGTCAGTGTTCTGAGTTTTATTGATCACTGTATACTCCCCTCTCTCCAAATGTAGAGTGTTTTAATGGTGTTCAATTACCATTTCTCATTCACTCAGTTTATTTTTATGATTACAACAACGCGTTAATGTACTGTGAGAAGAAAAGGATTCTGAAAAACTTACCATTCTGGAAAAATAAACATTGGCCCTACTGATTAATTTTTATAGTAGCTCTATGTTGGTGCTGGTACAACAGGCTTGGTGATTGCCTAGGAGAGAGGACTGTGATATAATTCTAGATGCAAATAATAAAGCCATATTTCACCTAGCAACTATATAATGGGGGAGGGTCAGACCATTAGTGGACATCAAGACAGAATAAACTATGCTTCCGGTGTACTTACTCCATGATGAAAGACCCTTTTCATGATTCCATTCCTCATGAAAGAGAGCAAATCTGTTTTTCTTCCCTTCTGGTAATTGCATTTTTGGCCACAATTACTGGTTATCTCTAGGCATCCCATAGGTGGGGATATTGGATACCATTGAGGATTTGATGTAGTAACTCAGCTCTTGGCTTTTTTTGCTAAATGCCATTTTTGCTGAGTAATCAGCATGTTATCCGAGTGAATGTGGTGTGCCATCTGCAATCTGTTTACTTAACTTCGTGAGCTCCATTTCTTCAAAGGTGAAGAGCAGAGCTTTTAAACAGAAATTTGAAATGGATTCTTAACAGAACCTTGCTTGTTACTTACAGAGTCAGAGACTATTAAAATGCAAAGAACTTGAAAAAAAGAAGAACTCAGTTACTTTGGATCACTGATCATCATTGCTGAATTGATGTAAATTGCTTAAATTGCTGAGTGGAACTCAGAGTTCTGGGTTTTGCATTCAGTTGGTAACTACTTTTATTTTTGTAGCACTTAGGCTCTCTCTAAAGCTACTGTTTACCTTTCTAAGTTGCATTCAAGAAAGCTTGATAGATAAAAATCCAAATTTGCAAAACAGATCAATTAGTGGACCAGTATTCCAACCACAGAGAAAATTCACAGCATGGCTCCTTAAATAAAATCATGCTTCACTGGTGAGTTTGAAATAGAATTTGATTTTCCCCCATTGTATAGGTGAAGAAACCGAGATTAGAAATGTCTCCCAAGTATAAAAATTTGATTCACACACAACCTTTTAGGAATACATCCATTATGTAAAAGATGATATGCTTTCATGCAGAGAATGATGTCAGTGACACAACTTCTCAGTGGGAAAACTGTCATAAGATTTGAGATTCTGTTATAAAATCGCTGAGTCCTCCAAAGTTCTTGTTGTAAGTGAAACAAACCATTCACTTATATGTGGAGATTATCTCCAGTTTCTCTATGTACCACCAAACTGAGAGAAGCTGAACTGCCATCTTCTGGAAACATCTCAGCATTCATCCACGAGCATGTACCTAGCCAAGTCAGTAAAGTTAAGAGAGAAGCAGCATGGGAATAATTATATTTTATATGTACACCATTGTTTTCTTGCTCACTTTACCCAAAGTGACCTTGTTTATAATGTGACCCCACCTCTTGGCCACAGCAAACTAGCCTAGAGGTGAACCCCACTCCAGTCAAACCTATTGCATTCTCCGTCCATCAAACTGGAATTAAATGACATAGATAGGAAGTCAGCCTAGTGGTTGTGGGTGCTAGAATCAGAGGGTCATGCAAACTTTGGGCTGGAGAATACCATCAATTATGTGAACAGTGATAATAAAACAGAGAAAGCTAAAAGTTATAGAAAGAAGAGATGCTCAAAGAGATGCAGCATCTGGAATCCATGTGGCTAGGAGACTTCCTGCTTGAAAAGCTTTCAGAAGGGGGGCGGAGCAAGATGGCCGAATAGGAACAGCTCCAGTCTCCAGCTCCCAGTGCTAGCGACACAGAAGACAGGTGATTTCTGCATTCTCAACTGAGGTACTGGGTTCATCTCACTGGGGAGTGCTGGACAATCGGTGCTGGTCAGCTGTTGCAGCCCTATCAGCAAGAGCTGAAGCAGGGCGAGGCATTGCCTCACCTGGGAAGCTCAAGGGGGAAGGGAATCTCTTTTCCTAGCCAGGGGAACTGAGACACACACCACCTGGAAAATCAGGTAACTCCCACCCCAATACAGTGCTTTAAGCAAACGGGCACACCAGGAGATTATATCCCACACCTGGCCAGGAGGGTCCCATGACCACGGAGCCTTCTTCATTGCTAGCACAGCAGTCTGCGATCTAACCACAAGGCAGCAGTGAGGCTGGGGGAGGGGCACCCACCATTGCTGAGGCTTAAGTAGGTAAACAAAGCCCTGGGAAGATCGAACTGGGTGGAGCTCACAGCAGCTCAAGGAGGCCTGCCAGTCTCTGTAGACTCCACCTCTGGGGACAGGGCACAGCTAAACAACAACAACAATAAAAAGCAGCAGAAACCTCTGCAGATGCAAGCGACTCTGTCTGACAGCTTTGAAGTGAGTGGTGGATCTCCCAACATGGAGGTTGAGATCTGAGAACAGTCAGACTGCCTGCTCAAGTGGGTCCCTGACCCCTGAGTAGCCTAACTGGGAGACATCCTCCACTAGGGGCAGACCGACACCCCACACCTCACACAGTGGAGTACACCCCTGAGAGGAAGCTTCCAAAGCAAGAATCAGACAGGTACACTCACTGTTCAGCAATATTCTATCTTCTGCAGCCTCTGCTGCTGACACCCAGGCAAACAGGGTCTGGAGTGGACCTCAAGCAATCTCCAACAGACCTACAGCTGAGGGTCCAGACTGTTAGAAGGAAAACTAACAAACAGGAAGGGCACCCACACCAAAACCCCATCAGTACGTCACCATCATTAAAGACCAGAGGCAGATAAAACCACAAAGATGGGGAAAAAGCAGGGCAGAAAAGCTGGAAACTCAAAAAATAAGAGCGCATCTCCCCCTGCAAAGGAACGCAGCTCATTGCCAGCAACAGATCAAAGCTGGATGGAGAATGATTTTGACGAGATGAGAGAAGAAGGCTTCAGTCCATCAAACTTCTCAGAGCTAAAGGAGGAATTACGTACCCAGCGCAAAGAAACTAAAAATCTTGAAAAAAGAGTGGAAGATGATAACCAGAATAATGAATACAGAGAGGGCCATAAACGAAATGACAGAGATGAAAACTATGACACGAGAAATACGTGACAAATGCACAAGCTTCAGTAACCGGCTCAATCAACTGTAAGAAAGAGTATCAGTGATTGAGGATCAAATGAATGAAATGAAGTGAGAAGAGAAACCAAAAGAAAAAAAAAAGAAAAAGAAATGAACAAAGCCTGCAAGAAGTATGGGATTATGTAAAAAGACCAAATCTACGTCTGATTGGGGTGCCTGAAAGTGAGGGGGAAAATGGAACCAAGTTGAAAAACACTCTTCAGGATATCATCCAGGAGAACTTCCCCAACCTAGTAGGGCAGGCCAACATTCAAATTCAGGAAATACAGAGAACGCCACAAAGATACTCCTTGAGAAGAGCAACTCCAAGACACATAATTGCCAGATTCACCAAAGTTGAAATGAAGAAAAAAATCTTAAGGGCAGCCAGAGAGAAACGTCAGGTTACCCACAAAGGGAAGTCCATCAGACTTACAGCAGATCTCTCGACAGAAACTCTACAAGCCAGAAGAGAGTGGGGGCCATATTCAACATTCTTAAAGAAAAGAATTTTAAACCCAGAATTTCATATCCAGTCAAACCAAGTTTCACAAGTGAAGGAGAAATAAAATCCTTTACAGATAAGCAAATGCTTAGAGATTTTGTCACCACCAGGCCTGCCTTGCAAGAGACCCTGAAGGAAGCACTAAACATGGAAAGGAACAACTGGTACCAGCCATTGCAAAAACATGCCAAAATGTAAAGACCATCGAGGCTAGGAAGAAACTGCATCAACTAATGAGCAAAATAACCTGTTAATATCATAATGGCAGGATCAAGTTCACACACAGCAATATTAACCTTAAATGTAAATGGACTAAATGGTCCAATTAAAAGACACAGACTGGCAAACTGGATAAAGAGCCAAGGCCCATCAGTCTGCTGTCTTCAGGAGACCCATCTCACATGCAGAGACATACATAGGCTCAAAATAAAGGGATGGGGGAAGATCTACCAAGCAAATGGAGAACAACAAAAAGCAGGGGTTGCAATCCTAGTCTCTGATAAAACAGACGTTAAACCAGCAAACATCAAAAGAGACAAAGAAGACCATTACATAATGGTAAAGGGATCAATTCAACAGGAAGAGCTAACTATCCTAAATATATACGCACCCAATACAGGAGCACCCAGATTCATAACGCAAGTCCTTAGAGACTTACAAGGAGACTTAGACTCCCATATAATAATAATGGGAGACTTCAACACCCCACTGTCAACATTAGACAGATCAACGAGACAGAAAGTTAACAAGGATATCCAGGAATTAAACTCATCTCTGCAGCAAGCAGACCTAATAGATATCTACAGAACTCTCCACCACCAAAGGACTAAGAAACTCAATCAAAACCGCTCAACTACGTGGAAACTGAATAACCTGCTCCTGAATGACTACTGGGTACATAACGAAATGAAGGCAGAAATCAAGATGTTCTTTGAAACCAATGAGAGCATAGATGCAACATACCAGAATCTCTGGGACACATTTAAAGCAGTATATAGAGGGAAATTTATAGCACTAAATGCCCACAAGAGAAAGCTGGAAAGATCTAAAATGGACACTCTAACATCACAATTAAAAGAACTAGAGAAGCAAGAGCAAACACATTCAAAAGCTAGCAGAAGGCAAGAAATAACTAACATCAGAGCAGAACTGAAGGAGATAGAGACACAAAAAACCCTCCAAAAACTCAATGAATCCAGGAGTTGGTTTTTTGAAAAGATCAACAAAATTGATAGAGCACTAACAAGACTAATAAAGAAGAAAAGAGAAAAGAATCAAATAGATGCAATAAAAAATGATAAAGGGGATATCACCACCGACCCCACAGAAATACAAACTACCATCAGAGAATACTGCAAACACCTCTACGTAAATAAACTGGAAAATCTAGAAGAAATGGATACTTTCCTGGACACTTACACTCTCCCAAGACTAAACCAGGAAGAAGCTGAATCCCTGAATAGACCAATAGTAGGCTCTGAAATTGAGGCAATAATTAATAGCCTACCAACCAAAAAAAGTCCAGGACCAGATAGATTCACAGCTGAATTCTACCAGAGGTACAAGGAGGAGCTGGTACCATTCCTTGTGAAACTATTCCAATCAATAGAAAAAGAGGGAATCCTCCCTAACTCATTTTATGAGGCCAACATCATCCTGATACCAAACCCTGGCAGAGACACAACAAAAAACGAGAATTTTAGACCAATATCCCTGATGAACATCGATGCAAACATCCTCAATAAAATACTGGCAAACCGGATTCAGCAGCACATCAAAAAGCTTATCCACCATGATCAAGTGGGCTTCATCCCTGGGATGCAAGGCTGGTTCAACATACACAAATCAATAAACGCAATCCAGCATATAAACAGAACCAAAGACAAGAACCACATGATTATCTCAATAGATGCAGAAAAGGCCTTTGACAAAATTCAACAGCCCTTCATGCTAAAAACGCTAAATAAATTTGGTATTGATGGGGCGTATCTCAAAATAATAAGAACTATTTATGATAAACCCACAGCCAACATCATACTGAATGGGGAAAAACTGGAAAAATTCCCTTTGAAAACTGGCACAAGACAGGGATGCCCTCTCTCACCACTCCTATTCAACATAGTGTTGGAAGTTCTGGCTAGGGCAATCAGGCAAGAGAGAGAAATAAAGGGTATTCAGTTAGGAAAAGAAGAAGTCAAATTGTCCCTGTTTGCAGATGACATGATTGTATATTTAGAAAACCCCATCGTCTCAGCCCAAAATCTCCTTAAGCTGATAAGCAACTTCAGCAAAGTCTCAGGATACAGAATTAATGTGCAAAAATCACAAGCATTCTTATTCACCAGTAACAGACAAACAGAGAGCCAAATCATGAATGAACTTCCATTCACAATTGCTTCAAAGAGAATAAAATACCTAGGAATCCAAATTACTAGGGATGTAAAGGACCTCTTCAAGGAGAACTACAAACCACTGCTCAGTGAAATAAAAGAGGACATAAACAAATGGAAGAACATACCATGCTCATGGATAGGAAGAATCAATATCGTGAAAATGGCCATACTGCCCAAGGTAATTTATAGATTCAATGCCATCCCCATCAAGCTACCAATGAGTTTCTTCAGAGAATTGGAGAAAACTACTTTAAAGTTCATATGGAACCATAAAAGAGTCCGCATCTCCAAGACAATCCTAAGTCAAAAGAACAAAGCTGAAGGCATCACGCTACCTGACTTCAAACTATACTACAAGGCTACAGTAACCAAAACAGCATGATACCGGTACCAAAACAGAGATATAGACCAATGGAACAGAACAGAGTCCTCAGAAATCATACCACACATCTATAGCCATCTGATCTTTGATAAACCTGAGAGAAACAAGAAATGGGGAAAGGATTCCCTATTTAATAAATGCTGCTGGGAAAATTGGCTAGCCATAAGTAGAAAGCTGAAACTGGATCCTTTTCTTACCCCTTATATGAAAATTAATTCAAGATGGATTAGAGACTTAAATGTTAGACCTAATACCATAAAAACCCTAGAAGAAAACCTAGGTAATACCATTCAGGACATAGGCATGTGCAAGGACTTCATGTTTAAAACACCAAAAGCAATGGCAACAAAAGCCAAAATTGACAAATGGGATCTAATTAAACTAAAGAGCTTCTACACAACAAAAGAAACTACCATCAGAGTGAATAGACTACCTACAGAATGGGAGAAAATTTTCACAATGTACTCATCAAAGGGCTAATATCCAGAACCTACAAAGAACTCAAACAAATTTACAAGAAAAAAACAAACAACCCCATCAAAAAGTGGGGAAAGGATATGAACAGACATTTCTCAAAAGAAGACGTTCATACAGCCAACAGACACATGAAAAAATGCTCATCATCACTGGCCATCAGAGAAATGCAAATCAAAACCACAATGAGATACCATCTCACACCAGTTAGAATGGCAATCATTCAAAAGTCAGGAAACAACAGGTGCTGGAGAGGATGGGGAGAAATAGGAACACTTTTACACTGTTGGTGGGATTGTAAACTAGTTCAACCATTATGGAAAACAGTATGGCAATTCCTCAAGGATCTAGAACTAGATGTACCATATGACCCAGCCATCCCACTACTGGGTATATACCCAAAGGATTATAAATTATGCTACTACAAAGACACATGCACACGTATGTTTATTGCGGCACTATTCACAATAGCAAAGACTTGGAATCAACCCAAATGTCCATCTGTGACAGACTGGATTAAGAAAATGTGGCACATATACACCATGGAATACTATGCAGCCATAAAAAAGGATGAGTTTGTGTCCTTTGTAGGGACATGGATGCAGCTGGAAACCATCATTCTCAGCAAACTATGGCAATAACAGAAAACCAAACACCGCATGTTCTCACTCATAGGTGGGAACTGAACAATGAGCTCACTTGGACTCGGGAAGGGGAACATCACACACCGGGGCCTATCATGGGTGGGGGGAGGGGGAGGGATTGCATTGGGAGTTATACCTGATGTAAATGAGGTGTTGATGGGTGCTGATGAGTTGATGGGTGCAGCACACCAACATGGCACAATTATATATATGTAACAAACCTGCACATTATGCACATGTACCCTAGAACTTAAAGTATGATTTAAAAAATAAATAAATAAATAAATAAATAAATAAATAAATAAATAAATAAATAAAATAAAATAAAATAAAAAAGAAAAGTCTTCAGTACTTGTAAGATCCTAATTCTACTCCCTCACCTTTATTTTAATATGTATATCTTTATATGAACTTTTTCTGGAGCTAGTTCTGAATGAGTTTGGTCTCTTTTGCAACTTCAGGAGCCTCCAGCCTCCTGTTCTTGTGAAATAGCCTTCAGTACAATTGCTTAGTTTCATTAGTGACCTATTTTGAATGTGATTAATAAAATCAAAGATTGCACCATCAATTATTTTCAACTAGGGCCTCCTGAGCCCTAGACATTGTCCATTTCAGGATTCCCTCAAACCACGACTTAGGGTTCACCTTATTCTTTCCCACATTTTCTGCAAATATTTGGGGCTGCTATTCTCCCAGGTCCATTGTACTCATACTTTCTGTATCTGTAAATATTATTTCTTTTACCCACCATTGGTCTAGATGTAAAAGTCAGCCCTTGACACTTTCGAAGTTAGTACACTCACAAAGTCCTTCAAAAGCATGTTACTCAACACTGTGTATCATAGGGAAGGTTTCTCTTATGTAATGTGCAGCAAAACGTAACAAACAACAACTCCCAAATCTTCAAAAACATCTTAGATATCACTGTTCTCTGAGCTCCCTTTTCAGACACTGCCACCAGGATTGTACCTTTTAAAATAGTTTTTCCCATACCACCTCCACCTTGATATTCTTCTCTACTTTCTCTCTCCTGTTTCTCTCTCATATAACCTCTCTTTTGTCATCTGGCCTTTTCTTCTTCAAAGAAACATAGAAATCCTTCTTCATTTTTAAGGCAGATGAGATGCTTCCCTCTCTCAGAAAAGTTGGCAATAGCCAGGACCTAAGCCTCAGCAAACACAACTTCTCACCAGGATTTAATAGGTATTTTCTCAAAGCCTGTATCCTCTGTAAGTAGAATTCTAGTTCCAGCTGCGAAGGTAACTGTGAGAGTGATAGTAGTAGTCATAGTCATTCTTCCTCAATACTCTGATACATCAATTCACATCATTTAGACTTTATGCCATCAATGATTTTCAATCAGTCCTTCATTATGGAGCTGCCTCATGGGCCTCTATCTGGCAGTGAGAGAGTGATTGAGCAGGGGAGAATCCTGGTCCCTTAAGATCCACCAAATCCAGAGCCTCACAGAGTGTCTCTGCTTCACACAATAGAGTTCTATGTAAGAATATATTTGAAGATAAGGGTCACACTGCTAAAAATAGCTTATA
This sequence comes from Piliocolobus tephrosceles, assembly GCF_002776525.5. Lineage (NCBI taxonomy): Eukaryota > Metazoa > Chordata > Mammalia > Primates > Cercopithecidae > Piliocolobus > Piliocolobus tephrosceles. The sequence continues at coordinate 97,896,527 of NC_045439.1, read as the reverse complement.
ACCTCCTGAAGAAAGAAATGAGATGCCACTTAAGAATTATAAGCAGGGCAGTGACAAGATTTAACTCACTGTGGTGGGACTGAAAGGAGAGGCCCTGGCGTTAGGGTATCCAGTTAGGGAGTTCGCACTGGGGCCTAGCAAGATGGTGAGAGCCTGAATCAAGGGGATAGCTGTTGGAACGGAGAGGAAAAGTCACTGGACTTGGTGGCCAATAGGACTTTAGGATTTAAGCAAGAGGAAGACATCCTATATGTACAATATTTCTAGCCTGGTGACAGGTGAATCTTGGTGCCACTACTGAAAGGAGGGAGTATGGTAGGAGAGCTTGATTTTGGAGGGTAGGTGGGAATGTAGGTTTGACTCGCTATATTTTGAAGTCATTGTGCTTTCTGAATCTGCATCTAAAAATGGGTAGCAGCCATGTGTACACATGAACCTCTTGCTTAAGAGAGAGTTTAGTTTGGAACCACTGATTTGGGAATCATTCATGATAAAGGGTCACTTCAAGGCATGGAGTGAGAAAGATTAGGAACGAGAAGAGAGGACTTTTAAGCATGAGAAATGGGTAACATGCACATTGAATGCCAAGAAAAGAAGCAGAGGGGCCTGAGAGGGAGGGGGCAGAGAGGCAATAAGAGAAACCAAAGGGAAAGTTATAGAAGCTAAGAGAAGAGAAAGTTGGACCGGGGAGCTTGGTTAAATATTAACATGAAATCATGCAAGTTGTAGCCTGGCAAGTGTCTTTGTATTTGGCACTTAGAATGTTGATAAGATCTAATAAAGTGATGGCTGCAGAAACCAGGTATTGGAGTGTAACTAGGAAATGACAAACAGAGGAAGCAAAGGAGAGGGGAGGATGGCAAGATGGGAGTTTGAGGACAATTATAGGCAAAGAGGAAGAAGCCAAGGGATAAGAGATAACAAAAGTCAAAGAAAGAGAGGGCCAACTAGATCGGTGACGCAAAAGAAGTTAGAATGATGGGGATTATGAGCACCAGGGGAGGTGCTCACCACGGAGAAGGGACACCCCTTCAAGAAGATCAAAATAGATAAAGACACATTGGAAGGCTGTTTGAAATTTTTACAGTGTGTTTTTTTCGTTTTATATTTATAAAGTGCTTCTATGGGTTGAATGTTTGTGTCCCTCTCCTCACCCCTCTTCCACAATTCATATGTTGAAACCTAATCCCCAGTGTGATGGTATTAAGAGGTGGAGGCTTTGGGAGGTGATCAGGTCATAAGAGTGCTGCTCTCATGAAAGGAATTAATGCTCTTATAAAACAGGCTTCAATGAGCTTGTTTGCCCTTTCTGCCATATAAGGTTATAGCTAGAAGGCACCATGTTCACAGCAGAGAGGGAGTCCTCAACACACATTGAATCCACTGGTGCCTTGTTCTGGGACTTTCCGTCTTCCAGAACTGTGAGCAATACATTTATGTTGTTTATAAATTACCCAGTCTATGGTATTTTTGTTACAGCAGCCCAAATACACTAAGACAAGTGCTTTGTGTAATTTCATTTGTAAAAGCCCCTACAGCCCTGAGATTCATGTCATAATTGTATAAAAGGAGAAACTGAGGGAGAGAACCATGATATCCAACACCTTATCATCATATTGCAAATGGATGCTTCAGAATGCATGGTGAGATTTCATTCAAACAGCCAAAGCAATCTTAATGGCATCAGCCTAGTGACTGAAAGGAGCTGAATGGTTATCAGACAGTTTAGCGCCTGGCTGGCCTCATGACAGAAATAACTGAATTGACTGAAAAAATATTCAGATTATTGGAGTCATTCAGATAGTCTCAGACTGTAACTCAATTGGAACAAATGAAGACTAATAAAGTTTGCATCTTTGCATTAACACAGAAGCAGCCAGCTGAAAAGTTTAAAATAAAATAAAATGTAAAAAATTAAACTGTTTATATGATACATACAATCCTATGAAAGTAGGTCTGATATTTGGTTTTCACTGAATTAAAGAACAAGGCCAGTTGTTTAAGCACTGTGTAGAAGTAGCAAAACCAAATGTATACCAGGGCTATTTGTCTTCACTACCCATGATGTAAAAAATATCAATATCACTCAGAAATGGTTATTCTCTTTTGTTGGGGAAATGGAGTGTAAGGGTATGGGAGAAGTTTATTGGATGGAGAAGGATTCTGTGATGGTATGGTCGTAATGGAGGTTAAGCTTAATTATGACAGTAGCACACTCATGAGAGTTTTAATTCCACATAGGTAGTTTACTGAAGACAGCCATCAGGTGACTAATGGAGGTTTGGCTATGACTTCATAATGCACACATCTAGGCTTTCACCCTAGGTATACTAACTGGCTGACATTAGTAGGCTTTCACACTTGATAATCTTCTTTTATAACCAAAACTGATCACATTATTAAAACAGTTAAGCACAGCAACAGCAAAGAGCCCTAAGTGTTTAAAGAATATAAATACAGAACGTAAGACTTTAAAGAGTCAGGCAGATTCAATTGGATTTTTTTAAGTTAGCTTTAGTTTTTGTAAATACTCAACTGGAATGAGTATTTTATAAATACTCAACTGGAATCCATAGGCTAATAATTCTCTTAAGGGAAATGCTGATTAGAGATGATCATTTGGGGTGCACTTTAAATCTACCAATACCTTCTTAGTTGTGACTCAATCCCGATAAATGTCAATTAAGGGTCCAGTTGCCTTGCCATGCCTCCTAACCAGAGGATCTTGGAGCAGCATGTTCTGACCAACTCTTGAAAATAAAAGTTTCTATCCTCCTAGGAAAATTTGCTCTGTCACCAAGGCAAAAATAACTATAAGAGCTGGTCTTAAATATGCTTCATTGATCAGTGACAACTAGCTCAAGTAATCCAACTTCTGAAGGCTAAGCCAATCAGTGACAACACGTTTCTGAAATCAGTCAATTGGCAACATCCTCATTCTAGTGACTGCCTTTCTGAAAGTCAGCCAATCAGAACCAGCCTCACTTGAGTACCTAAACTTCTGCAGCTAAAGTTCAACCAATCCCTACACACAAATTGCTTGTTAAAGTCCTCCAGTCCAGAAACTCCACACTTCCCCCAATCCTATATGAACTCAGCTCTCTGCTTTGCTCCCCAAGACTGCACCTTATACACACTGCTTTCTCTTGAACACAGAAACAATAATTTGGCTTTTTGTTTCAGATAAGGGTGGATTAGGCATAGCTATCCCTGAGAGCTGCATGCTGATGCACTTGTGGGTGACAGGATTTTCAGCTGGTACTTTTCTCAATGGACTTCTATAAGACTGGTCTTTCCATCTGATCTGCCTTAGTTTCTTCATTCTTCTCACTCCCAATGTACTACCAATTTATCTTGAACCATAGAGCATTTTGATAAGAATAAAAAAGCATTTGAGCTGGTATTGGTGCAGGAGAGAGACAGCATCTTTGTAAAATTACTGTAGTAGAAAAGTGCAGTTAGACTAGGTCTACCATTATATCACCATGGGAACTAATTCTAATCTCATTGTGACTCTGTTTCCCCATTAATAAAATGCTAATTATTGAAGCTACTTTCTTGTTTAAGGTGAAATTAATTAAGATATGCAAAGCATGTCATTTAGTGCCTGGAATATAAACTATGTTAAATAATGAAGGTTCTACTTCTTCTAGGAATCTAACAAATCCTGGTGGTTTGGCTCTCTTTAGAATTTACACTTTCAGAGGTATTTTCAGTTTCTGAAACAACGAGTCTTGACTGTAGCTGCATACTTCAAATACTTCATAAACTAGGAAAAACAGCAGCAAAGGTTTAAAAATAACAGATACTGGAGAGGTTGTGGAGAAAAGGGAACACTTATATACTGCTAGTGAGAAGGTAAATTAGTTCAGCCATTGTGCAAAGCAGTTTGACAATTTCTCAAAGAACTTAAAACAGAACTACCAATTGACCCAGAAACCCCATTACTAGGTATATATCCAAAGTGACAGAAATCATTCTACCATAAAGACACACGTGTGTTTATGTTTATTGTAGCACTATTCACAGTAGTGAAGACATGAAATCAACCTAAATGCCCATCAGTGGTAGACTAGATAAGGAAAATGTGGTATGTATGCACCATGGAATACTACACAGTCATAAAAAAGAATGAGGTCATGTCTTTTGCAGTAACATGGATGGAACTAGAGGCTATTATCTTAAGTGAACTAACACAGGGCAGAAAGCCAAATACTGCATGTTCTCACTTATAGGTGGATGCATTATTCTGTTCTCATGCTGCTAATACAGACATACCCAAGACTGGGTAATTTATAAAGGAAAGAGATTTAATTGACTCATAGGTCAGCATAACTGGGAAGCCTCAGGAAACTTACAATCATGGTGGAAGAGAAAGCAAGCATGTCCTTCTTCACATGGTGGCAGCAAGGAGAATTGCAGAGCGAAGTAGGGGAAATGCCCCTTATAAAACTATCAAATGTCATGAGAACTCACTCACTGTCATGAGAACAGCATGGAGGTAACTGCTTCCATGATTCATTTACCCTTCACTGGGTTCCCCCACCCCACCGTCCACCACGACATGTGGGGATTATGGGAACCACAATTCAAGATGAGATTTAGGTGGGGACACAGTCAAACCATATCATTCCTGTATTAGTCTGTACTCACGCTGCTATGAAGAAATATCTGAGACTGGGTAATTTATAAAGGAAAGAGGTTTTATTGACTCACAGTTCTGCAGGGCTGGGGAGGCCTCAGGCAACTTACAATCATGGCAGAAGGGGAAGCAAACATGTCCTTCTTCACATGGTGGCAGCAAGGAAAAGTGCAGCGTGAAGGGGAAGAAAATCCCTTATAAAACCATCAGATCTTAGGAGAGCTCACTTACTATCATGAGAACAACATGGAGGTAATAGTCCCCATGATTCAATTACCTCCCACCAACTCCCTCACATGACATGTGGGGATAATGGGAACTACAATTCAAGATGAGGATTCGGGTGGGGCCACAGCTAAACACATAAAAGTGGGAACTAAAGATTGAGTACAGATGGACCCAAATAAGGGAGCAACAGACACTGGGACCTACTTGTGGGTGGAGAGTGGGAGGAGGGTGAGGATCGAAAAACTACCCATTGAGTATTATGCTTACTATCTACGTGACAAAATCACCAGCACACCAGACCCCCAGGACATGCAATTTACCTATATAACAAACATGCACGTGTGCCCCTCAACCTAAAATAAAAAGTAAAATAATGAGGGTTCTATTTCATCGAAGACTCTTTCAAATCACGTTTTTTTTTTTTTAATTTATTTATTTTTATTCTTTAGTACTTTAGTCTTTAGTACTTTCACTTGTAGAGGAGTTTTTAGTCTATGGGACAGTGAGTCTTGACTGCGCAGCTACACACTTGAAATACTTCTTAAACTATAAACAGCAGCAGCAACAGCAGCAATAAAAACCCAGTAATTCATATGTAGTAGGTCTGGAGTGGGACCTAAGCATCTACATTTTCAAATCCTATGTGAGTGATTCTCTTATGTACCCAAGATTAAGGAAAGAGGAGTACCGTTTCAAGGCTCAGAGATAAAAAGAAGATCATCATGTGTTTTCCCAATTGTCTGATGCTATTCATTGGGGCAGGAGGGAGCAGTGAGCTGTAGGGAGAAATACATGACTAAGGAGGTAGGGATTGGAGCAAATGCTCTTTCCTGTGCCTATAACTTGTCATATGGAAGGTTTAAATAAATAATGCTTAAAGTTCAGAAATAAAATATCTGGTTATTTTTGTTTGTTTGTTTGTTTGGATGAATCCCTTCAGACTATAAACACTGAGAACTACTGGTCTAGACCTCTCTAAGATTGAGACCTGTGAGGCTCTTCCATCTAGACATGTTGTAGACTCCGCCCAACTCCAGGCTCTGCAACCAGACTGCTTGGTTTAGAATCTGGCTCTATGCCTGATCAACTGTGTGTCTTCATTTATTTTTCCCCCACTTCATAGTTGCAGTGTGAAAATCACATGAGATTAATATTTGGAAACACCTAAGTGACCAACAAAGAGATAAACCTCAATAAATGTGGTTATTGTTATATTTGTTATCCAATTTATTAATCTTTCCCCCATACCCACTTTCCTCAGTTATACCCTATGTAGTAAATGGTAGAACCAGCCCTGATTGCTCAAGTGGAACACCTGGGGGTAGCCTTAGACATTTCACTCTAATCTGTCCTCTATGTCTAGTGCACTTTCTGACACTGTCGGAAGTAACCATGTTTTTTTCTTACCATCACTCATTTCAGGCCATGTTTGACTTTGTCCAGAACTCCTACAACAGATCCCTCTTGGGTTTCCCGACTCTAGTCTTACAACTGCACACTCAGTGTGTAGCTTGCCTCCAGACTCAGCTTTCCAAACTGCAGAGAAAATTATGTCATTGCCTTGCTTGAAACCCTCAGTGACTTCCAGTTGTTCTTAGGATACTGTCAAAATCTCCTCACACATTGAACAAGGTCTTGCCTCTTTGGCCCTTGTTACCCTCTTCAAGTCTCAGCTCTTTGACACCCTCCTTGCATAATGTGCTCCATCAGTTTGGACCTCCCTTCTGTGCTGTAACTGTGCCAAACTTCTCTAAACATCCCCCAGTGTCATTGTCTCCATCTGGAGCACTTTCACTGTGAATGCAGAATGAAGCATATGAGATGCAGGAGGATTGGAACCCAAAGGAGATGTTGATTATTTCAAGAGCCCTTCCTGTTCTAAATTCTCACATTCTATAATAAAAATACTTGCCTCCTGGGTTGGTGATGATGATGATAATGTTTGGTGGTTTCTATCCACCCTTTAATTTCGTGAGCAAGCTCCAGCTGCTAAGTCAGAATCTCTCAAAATAATTTAGTGTTCTGTTCCAGTGCTCAAGGAAATTATCTTAACATTCTCACTCAGTACCTTCGTGATCTCTTATTTGGATTCCATTTCTAATCACTAGTTGGCCTCTGTAAAGCCTTCTTTTATTCTTGCTTCTCACTTCTGGATTTGATAGATTTTTGTTACCCTTTTGTTTAAACTCCAGCTTTTCACAGTGGACTTTGGGTTGCTAGATTGTCCTTGGCAACTGGAGTTGTATTCAGTAGGAATCCTCTGTTCCTAACTCAGTCCTATAAAACCCAACCCAGAGCCCATCTCTGGCCAAAACTCCAGGATCTGCTTTGACTGCCCTTGGAATTAAAAAAGTAAGACGTTAATCATTGGACTGCTAGGTAATTCTTTCAGAATAATAATCTATAATTAGTAGGCTCAAAATTGAATTTGATTTTCTTAACAGTAAAGTAGAAAATGTCCAGATTTTAACATTTTAACAATGTGTGTGTGTGTGTGTGTGTAAACATCTAAATGAGAAGAACAAGAAATACAAATCTAATTGTAGCACTAATAATGAAGGAAATCTTGCCAGACAAATTTTAACTTCATTATTGGCTTTAATTAGCAAATGAGTGGACAAATAGAATACAGTGAATGTCCCTGGTCTTGACTTGATTAACACATTGCACAGAGCACTTCACAAAATGATAGCCCATCAGGGCATTTAAATCGTCTTAAAAGTAAGCATTTGCAGCAGTGGAGAACTGGCTGGCTGCATGCAAAGGGAAGGTACTAGAAATGACAGGCTTTTGGGAGGATGATGACATGGACCCTGTCTTATTCAGCATCTTTCCTAATGATGTGGAAGGGGAAGCACACAGCTTATTAATTAAATTTGACAAGGATGCTGATTTGGTTAGCGGAGTGAACCTGGAGGGTTTACAACACGGTAAGAAAATAGGAAGAAGAAAACACAGCTTGGAAAAATGCAAATAGTGCATTCTGGGAGAATTAAGCCATTAGAAAAATATTCAGGGATCCTGATACAATAACTGGGGCACATTTAAGGAAATAGAGATGGAAAGGCCACACTTGTTTTCCTTCCCCAAGTGGGGCATGCATCATCACTTCTTACACATCCCCTAAGGTTGAATAAAATTTGTACCACTGATAAGGCTTCAACCACATAATTTTTTTTTTTAACTGAGATTAAGATATTAGGAGTTGATGGTTTCTATATATTTTACTTAAATGGTTCTTTATCTCAGCTATATCTCACTACCATTGTAGTTTTTAATGAACTACTTGTCAACCTTCTGTATAATGGCTTCCTCTTATGGACAGAGGGCATCTCTTTAGGGTCAGATACCCTTTTCATCTCTATTCAGCCAGGATTTTTCATTAGGGTTTGGGGCTGCCTGCAGATAGGGATTAATTTCTACTTTGTCAAGTATATTAAAATAGCTTGTTAAAATAATCAAAACTTTTCATTTGTTTTTCATAATGGTATTCAGTTTCCTGGCTTCTTGCAGTGACCTTTCAAAGCCTGTTTATCCTGAGTATGTATGTCATAATTAACTTTGATCTATTCCTTTCCTTTGCACACCATTTAGAAAACATGTAATTGCTTTCTCAGTCTGTTCTTTCCTGCAACTCCCTAGATTCCATAGATCTATTTTTGACCCAGGCTTTATCAGCCCTTACTTAGTCTGTTGGCTAGATCACATGTGTAATGATGTTAAAAATGGTTTCATTCTAATATTAGGTTTTATGTTTTGTCAGTTACATGACTATGACCTTAAGGAATGAAGGATTCTCTATCCTGCTGACCGATTTCTCCTCAAGTGAGTATGAGAGAGTGACCCACAGGGTAGAGTAAGTGGTCTCTACCGAGAAAACAACAGTTTCTACTGTTCATGCTTCCTGACAATGAAGATGGTCAGTCACCCACAATAAATACATTGCTTGGTGTTAGGAGATTCTCTTCGATAGGGTCCTGTAGGTCATTGTCAGTTGCCTACTGGTAAGAGTGTTCTTCCCACCCTATAATTCTAAATGTAGAGAGTCAGTTCCCTCAGCTGCATGAAGGAGTTTAGAACAGGTAAGAGGGAGACTTCAAGCCCCTGGAATGTGCCTTTGAGCACTACCAAATGACAGTTTTTTGTCATTTAGCCCAGCATCAACCCTCAGTCCTCCAGGTGGCCTCCTAAGAGGTACTTAGAGGTGTGTCAGGTAAGGCCTCATGTGCCATTTGCATTCTATGTCTCCTTTAAATTCTGCATATGTGGGAAAAAATAAGTATCTCTGGTCTTTTGATCTAAAAACAAACTCGACCATACCACAAAATTAGTGGTTGGCCTGGCACAGTGGCTTCAACCTGTAGTTGCAGCTACTTGGGAGGCTGAGATTGAAGGGTTGCTTGAGGCCAGAAATTAGAGATTATAGTGTGCTATGATCATGCCTATGAGTAGCTACTGAACTCTAGCCTGGACGCTATAGCGAGACCCCTAACTCCAAAGAAAAATTTTTAAAACTTAGCACTTGGCTGGGCGCAATGGTTCATGCCTGTAATCACAGCAAATTGGGAGGCCAAAGTGGGTAGATCATTTGAGATCAGGAGTTCATGAGCAGCCTGGCTAACATGATGAAACCCAATTTCTACTAAAAATACAATTAGTTTGGCATGGTGGCATGCACCTGTAATCTCAGTTGCTTGGGAGGCTGAGGCACAAGAATTGCTTGAACCCAGAAGGCAGAGGTTGCAGTGAGCCAAGATCAAGCCACTGTGCTCCAGTCTGGGTGACAGAGCAAGACTCCATCTCAAACAACAACAACAACAACAAAAACAGCACTTGACTCATTGACTTAGTACAAATATGCTAATTTTATAAGTATTGGACTTTCAGCAACTTTCCTGATTTTTTCAAGTCCTTAATTTATCTGCCTAATAAGCACAATAATTCTTGCTGTGTAATATTATTGTGAGGATTGAATGAAACAATAAGTTAAAGCCTCTTGGTGCAGAAAGGTTACTGCTATCAGAATGCTATCAGTTGTCATTCACTTTCTCTGATCCTCATTTAATCTCATTTGCAAAAAAGCAAATTAGATTTGAAATAGCTTCTTGTTATTTGATGTCTGTTAGTATTTTGGCGAGAATTCAATGATCATGGAGGCAAAAGCAACTGGCAAATACAGAGCCATACTCTAGAAATCTCAGGTGATCGGTTATTTTGCTGGGTTCAAGGTGATTTTATTATGTACCTGGAATTCACTTGGTCCATATTGACTTAAAAAAAAAGTGTCCTGAACTAAGTAAAAAGTAAGAAAGAACCAAACCATATTTTTCCATTCCTTTAAACCTGTAGTGTTTACATTTAAAGTTGAGAACCAGAATAGTTCCCCTATCATCTAGGACTGGGGTTGGTAATTGCTTCCTATAAAGATACAGTTAGAAATACCATAGGCCTGTGGGTCACATGGTGTTAGTTGCAACTTTTCCACTCTTCCATTATAGTGCAAATGCTGCTATAGACAGCACACACAAGAGTGTGTTCCAGTACAATTTTACTGACAAAATCAGGTGGTGAGCTGGTTTGTCGTGTAGGCCGTAATCTCTGGATACCTGTTGTATGATAATACTGATGTGATGATGTTCTAAAAAGTATTAAAATGCTTTCAAGTAAATCTAAAGAGTGATGGGTTCTCTCCACCCCTTGACCCCAGGGATGAAGAACTCTAGCAAGGACCTAGTTGGAAAACTATAAATTATTTCAGTTGTATAAATAAATGGGGAAATTAAATTACTTAGACTACAAACCATCTGGTTGAATTTTTGGTTTGTCCATTTGCAGTAATCATATTAACTGGATTGCCATCTCAGACCAACTTCCCAGAGTTTTTTAGATAAAACTCTGAGTGGACAAATTATCCTTGAAGGACAAATAATCATCTTCAGCTTTTTCTTTTTTTATGGAAAGAGCCCACTTTAGAAAGTTTGAGAACATCCAGAACAAAGCAATGGGAATCATTAAAGCTGTGAAAAAAAAATTGTGAAGAGCGCTCAGAGTAATTATGGTTATTCAGCATGAAAAAGGAAATGAAGTCTTGAAACATGATGAGTTATTATATGGGCCTAATATCTTCCAAGACCCCTTCTCTGAGTGTTCACCTCCTAACCCCCACATTGTTATTTTTCTTTTCTTTTCTTTTCTTTTTTTTCTATTCCAAACCACTTTTAGAAGAGTTCTACTGAATTTAATGGGACAGAGGCTGTTCAAGGGACCATAAGAAAAGATTTTTATTCTTTAGAAAAATCATTAGCTATTAGTAATCACCCAGAAAAAAAAAATCAAATCATTTTATTCTACAAATGAGGAAACGTAGTCCCATACAAGTTTTATAACTTTTCAAAACCACCCAGTTATCTGGTGACAGAACTGGATCCAGAAATTGAGAAGCCCAATTCCAAAGCCAGTGGCCTCTGTGATGTGTCTCAGCAACTCCCCAAATCTTTATACTAATGAATGATTTGCAACTTACAGAATGTTCTCATTATTTGATGTTCTTCTTGATTCTTACATCAGTTCTGTAAGGTAGGTGGCCTTGCATGCTGAGTTTTAATCAATGTTTTACCACTAACTAGCTTTAAAAGGCAAAATTAACCTCTCAGAACTTCCATTTCCGTTACTGAACACAGTAATTCTTATCCTGTTACAAGAAACAGAAGCAACAAGGCATGCAAACATACTGTATGAAACTAGAAAGTGCTGTTCAAAGCAGGGTTATTATTTCTGTTTTACAGAAAATTCTGAGACTCAGAGAAACGTAGTGAACTTATCCAGGGTTGGGAGGATAAAAGTGATGTCATGTGAACCTGTCTCTAGCTGCCCTCCTTCTTTGTCCAGTGCTCTTTCCACTCTAATCATGTTACCTCCTCCTGTGAGCAGGTCTGAGACATAAATGTAGAGGGCAAGGTTGATGAACTGCAGGCTGCTGGATGCGAAATACCCCTGTTCTGGGCTCTATGTTCCCTGGTTCATGTAGACTCTTGCCTCACACTATATTTGTTCATCTGTGTACTCATTTATCTAAAAGAAGAAAAGAGAAAGACTGAAAGGAAAGGAAAGGAAGGAGAGAAAGAAAGACCTATTTGAAGATTAATCTTACATATAGGATTCCGTTCCCTCAATAAATCTGCAGAGAGTTTAGTTGGAGGTACCTACCACCAAGGCCAGGCAACCCTTTGGCCAGACTACCCAGAAATATACAGTTCCCACAAGAAGGAATGCTGAGCAGAGCCATCAGCATCTCCAGTTTCTTTCTCCATTTTCCTAAGGGTATGTCAAAGATGCAGAAAGTACATTACAAACATCATTCTGGGCCTTGGGCTGGACTTGTGGTTTATTGGAAAGACAACATGAGGGATTTGGAGTCATACAGGCCAGAAAAGTAATTACAGCTTTGTCATCGCCACCTGACATGAGACTTCAGATTCTGACTCTGTGTAATGAGCATGAGCATGTCACCGGATTATTTGGGGGTTAAATGAGATAACATCTGTAAATTGTAAGACACTATGCCAGACACACCGTCAACATGAAAATAACACTACTGAGGACTTGTTATGTGCTAGACATTATTTTAAGTGCTTCACATGATCAACAAATTCAACACACAAAAACAGAAGAATTAGGTTAATATCATTCCCTTTTCACAATGGAGGAAACAGACACATAAAGAAGTTCGGTAAGTTGAGAGCATCACACAGTATAGGAGTGTTGGAACCAAGATTTGATCCCAGGCAGTCCGACTCCAGATCCCTGGGGTTTTCTATAAATTTTATTTTTTACTGAGACATAACTGGCATTCAACAAACTGACTTTTAAAAGTGTACAGTTTGATGAATTTTCTGTTTTTTAAAAATTTTTAATTTTTGTGGGTACATCGTAGGTGTATATATTTTTGGGGTACATGAGCTGTTTTGATACAGGCATGCAATGTGAAATAACCATGTCTTCCCGAATGAGTTATACATCACCTAAAGCATTTATCCTTTGTGTTACAATCCAATTTTAGTTATTTTTAAATGTACAATTAAGTTACTATGGACTATAGTCACCTTATTGTGTTATCAAATAGTAGGTCTTATTCATTCTGTTTTTTTGTAACCATTAACCATCCCTGCCACCACCATCCCAGCCCCTCACTACCCTTCCCAGGCTCTGGTAATCATCCTTCTACTCTCTATATCCATGAGTACAACTGTTTTGATTGTTAGATCCCACAAATAAGTGAGAACATGTGATGTTTGTCTTTCTGTGCCTGGCTTATTTCTCTTAATGACCTCCAGTTCCATCCATGTTTTTGTAGATGTTAGGATATCATTTTTTTATGGCTGAATAATACTTCGTTGCATATATGTACCACATTTTCTTTATCCATTCATTTGACATACATACATACTTGTGAGACCATCACTACAAATGAGATGATGAATACATACCAACAACCCCCATGCTCCTTTGTCATCTCTTCTACTTGCCTATCCCAGGAAACCACTATTCTACTTTCCGACTGTATAGATTCATTGACATTTTCTAGAATTTTGTATAAATGGAATCATACAGTATGTGCCTTTTTTATCTGATTTATTTTATTTAGCATAATTACTTCAGGGTACATTCACAATGTATCTGTAGTATATTCTTTTTTATTGTTTAGCAGTGTTTTATCATATAAATACAACCACAATTGGTTTATCCGTTCACCTGTTGATGGGCATATGGATGTTTCCAGCTTTTGGCTATTCTAATTATAGCTGCTGTAAACACTAATATACACATATTCATACAGACCTTTGTTTTCCATGCTTTTAATCACAAAACTACCATAATACCTGTCTCTGCTTGCCGTGGGTTCCATAAACCTTAGGATAAGTAAAAAAATGATGGCCTAGCATGACATTCTTTTCATCAAATCGTACATTGTTTAAGAGAGAACTCTGTAGGTACGTGGTCTTGTTTCTTTCTTGTAGTAATGGTAGAAGAGAAAGAACCTCTTGCATACCCCATGCTCACATGTGGAAACCTTTCTGGTATAGGGGGAGAGAGTAAAAGGACAAAGGCACTGGGTTACTGGAATTTGATTTGCTGGAAAGCAGAGCCCAATCTACCTGTCACAGTTTTTAACCTGATGTGTTTTCAGAGCAGTTATTGGTGATGAATGACTGGTCCCAACCACGTTACCTGCCAAAAGTTAACGTGAAAGCTCTAATGACTTAGGCAGGAAATGAGATCCCTGGATGTTCCCAGAGTCAGTGAGACAATTAATCTGATTTACATCCATTGCATTTCAGAGAACTAAAATTTCATCTGCTGCTTCTAAGCATTCATTTGGGGTGAACCCACATTACTCCAAGTGAAACCCCTCAGTCAAGCTGTTTATAAACTACACAGTGGCTAACAGGGATGGAAAACCAATAGAAGAGCTCAGAAATCACAGATAATGCCAAGATGGGAGAATGCATTAGACAGGACTGCACATGTGTGGAATAAAGAAATAGATCACTCGGGTTAAAACTCTGCCCAGTAGAGAACACAGGGACTTGATAAGTTTCCAAGACTGAAGTGATAAACTAAAATGTCCAGATAGCAGGAAGAGACATGAGGTTGCTTCCCAAAGCAGGAAATGAAATATTCTTGGAGATTAAAAAAAAAAAAAAGTAGGGATTTTATGGCAGTTTGTTTTTTATATATATATATATTTTTAAGTTGTTCCCTCCTGTAGGATTCACAGGCACTAATATGACACAGATAAGATGGAAGTGATGTCTAGAGGGCAGAATAGAACATTAACTGTGGCGGCAAAAACCATGTCTCGTAGAAGGAATAAGAGAGAACAGCCTGCAGAGAACTTGTTTGTGAGGAGCCTGCTGAGTTGATTCTAGGATTGTTCTATGTTAGCAATTCTCATTGCTTAGGGGGCCAGCAATTCCAGGGAATCTTGAGACACTATTTCCACTCTTCCTGGCTTAGAAACTTTTCAAAATAAATATGCAATTATTTCTTATTTTAGACTTCTCTTGCAGTCTGCTTCCTAAGGCACCACTAACCACTGTCTACGGTGGTAACCACAGATGTCAAGTCAATTTGAAGAAGAAAATTTGAATAGTTCTCAACAGTGATAAAACATTCTGACTGTGTTTGATTTTTCTTAAAATCAATGATTTTAAATGATCAGTGACATTCAAATACGAAAAAGACTAAGAAATTAGTACTTACCTACAGATATGATTAGCAAATGGGAGTTATGGCCATGCCAAATTATGTCCGTGTTCTAGCTGACCTCCGGCTGACCTCCTTTTAGATAACCCTAAGTCACTCTAACTACAAAATATTTTATTTTAAGAAACTTTCATGGAGAACCAACTATGTGTAGGCAATACAGAGATGGAAGGCACTGATGCATGAATGGGGTCCAGAAATAGGTTCAATGTAACAGCCTCAGTAGGAAGCAGAATTTGGTTCAGCTGAAAGATTTCAATGAAAGGATCACATGCAGAGGAACTGGCAGGGTAAGAGCAAATACAGATGGGGTGGCATCTAAAAACATAGCATAGAAGGTGGCGTGACAAAAGCTGTGGTCATGGAAGGACATGGCATCTGCCACAGATGCTTAGCTATAGAAGGAGCAGGGCAGGGATAGCCCAAGCACTTTCCCCTCTACTTTTGTCTTCTTTCACCCTTCAGTCTCTTGCTGATGCATCCCATTGCAAAACCCAACTTGAAACCATCAGCAAGGTGTATGCAGGGGTCGGCTTCCTTGGCTCCAGAGTGGGTCAGAGAAAGAAGAGACTTGGGATGTGAGAGGTGGAATAAGTGTAGGAGAACATCTTTAGTCTCCCTGTTTTGCCATTCAGCATCTCTTCTTGATTTTTATTAGGTAAAGAAATAGTTGCCCCCAAAATAGAGGAGAGAAAAAGTCTCACCAGCTACCATATTTTCATAGGATGACGTCAATTCATTCACATATCTCCCTGAAATTTAATGGACACTTCTGGAATATTTTATTTAAGGTAGGAAGAACAGGTGGGAAAAATCAAGTAACATGAAATGTGCATGGTTTCCATAGTTACCACTTCTATGGCTAGTCCCAAGACCTATGCTAATTATTGTAGCTTTCCTCTGACACCAGCCATTATTTACCTTTACCCTCTGCCATCAGCTCAAGATTATTTGCTTGGGAGAATGATGGAAGGATCTAAGTTCTCAGTTGTTCAGGATTTATTAGGTTGCTGTAGTTTACTATTATTAAACTTTGAAGTACCAACAGAGAGCCCAGTGAATCTCCTGGGTTCCAGACCTCATCCTCTTTGCTCCTATGAAATAATTATGTAGCTCTGATTGGGTTTCTTTTATTGGTTTTATACACCTGGAAGCCACCTGAAAGCAAGCTTAAGAGATACAGTCTGCAAGTGTCAGCCTCTTGGATCACAGAACAGAGCACAGGAGGCAGGAAAATGCAGAATATCCAGAACAAATGACCTCAGTTCTGGTATAAGATTGGCCTGGGTCATGATTATACAAAGAAGGAGTCTGAGCTTAGAACTGGTTAGAAAGTCAAAGGTTCTATCTGAAGCAGAATCGAGTGCCGATCTAGACAAGGACACAAGGGTTCAATGACTTTTGACCTATTGTGCCCAAGCTGCTGACCCCCAACCATCAGACCCTTATATAAAGTTACCATTGTCTCACAATAAACTCCTCATCATAAAAAATAGCTTCATCTGTTACACACCAACTATAATGCTACATCCTTTAATAAACTGTAATGGACATATATTAAGTGTTCACACTTTGCAAAAGGCTGTCACATACCTTCCTGTAAGTTAATGTTTCAAACAAATCTGTCTGTGATTGTTTGATCGGCTTTTTTAGATAAGGAACTGAGACTTGGGGATATTAAGTAACTTTCCCTAAAAGAGAAAGTGAGTAAAAGGCAAAGAGAAGATTCAAATCCAATCTGATGTAAAAATCTATGCTTTTATCGCCTACTTTATGCTGCCTCCTGTAACTTCACTGCAGTCCTGCAGGGGGATTATTATTTGCATTTTATGGTCAGGGAAACAGATGGAGAGAGGTCCAATAACTTTCCTAAGTCACATAGCTAGTTAGGAGAAGAGGCTGGGGACCCACCCTACTCCAAAATCCATGTTCTTTGCATTCTATATAATTTTAGTTTACACTGAAGAGCAAGTTAATAGAGATGGGAAGAGAAGTGAGTGAAGAAGCATTTGGCAGGGGCCAGTGGCACAGTAATGACTACATGGCAATAGCTTCATGGAAAGGAATAGTACACCCAGTAAGGTAGGGTGGAGCCAGTAACAGATCCGGAAGAAGGAGCAGATGAGCTTGGGATAAGGAAAAGAGGTGTGAGAAGGTTTTGCACCTAGCTGAAGGTCACATTTCATTTGCCATAAATATAGTCTTTCTCGTATTCTAAATTCAGTGGCATATTTTTTTTCAAAACAAGATTAAAAAGAAAGAAACATACATAAAACAAATCTCTTTTTAATCTACGCCTTTGCCTCCACTCTCTCCACACATACAAAAAGAGAAATAGAGCAGTGCAGTCCCTGTTGGTGAGTTACCATGGAGACAGCTCCTACATGATCTCCAGCCATGACTCACCACTGCAGGAGTCTCCAAACTTAATTATTTATTAATAGGCTTTTACCAGGGCAGCCTCCAGAGGTGGAACATCTTGTTTCCAAGGCTGGGACAGCGGTGAGAAACAGAGGCAGAAAACACTATGCAATTACAAAGAACTAATTAGAACCTCTGTAAATGCACTGACAAACATGCCTTAGGAGAAACTGTGGAGGGATTTGAGGGTAATCAGGTGTCTGGGGGAGAAAAAGTGAAAATGAGCAGTGGGTTTCCAACAATTCTTTCTTCTGTGACACTGAGAGAGTCCCTTGTAGTCTTCCTTCCATGAACTAGTTATTCAAGTTGGATTAGTGACCTACAAATTCCAGGAAAAAATAATTTACACTAAAAAACAGAAATACATGTGCATTTATAAATATACATATATAAATGTGTGTGTGTGTGTATGTGTGTGTCTGTGTGTGTGTGTGTGTGTGTGTGTATAATATATATATATATATATTCAGTCTTTGTATACCTCTTCAAGATAACATAATCAAAGTGACATAGGTAAACTAATTAATAAATGAGTTGCTTAGAAATGACATCAGTTATATTAGAGCAAGACCTTTCTGGGAAACATAAGTGATTCCTGAGATAACTATTTACATGATTGCACATGAATTTTTTCCTTTACACTTAAACTTAGTGAATGCAAATGGAATGGAAAAAGCAGGAAGGTGGTTAACTAATCAATTAGTTAATTTATTGGTTCTTTCTTTCATCCATTCAACTACAGAGCTATTTATTCATTCTTCTGTGCTTTTCAGGAATCAAATACTGATTTGAATATTACATGGTGCTTGACCCACGGATGGCTCAGTCTAGTAAGGGACATGAGACTTGTACACAGGTCACTAAATTCATGGTAAATGATTATTAGTTATCTTAAGAGATGGATAGGTGGAAGGGATTAAGAAATGAAAAGATAGACTTGTCACAATAAAGTCATAGAAAGAAGAGCGACACTTTGTGTCTGAGATGAAATTCATCACCCACAGAAGTTCCTTCCAGCTCCTAAGATCTCTCTGAATCTATGTCAAGTAGTCAACTCATTTTGATGTTGGGTTATATGAATAGCACACAAAATCTTATCTCAGTTCCATTGTTGAGTTTTCTTATATTTATTGCTGTGTGGCATATCTGTGTGCCATAATGAAACTATCAAGGATCTGACTGGGATAACTTAGTCTGTCCTTTACTGAGGTTTAAACTTCTGCTCCAAGTTAGGGCATAATTATTTGGCAATTAGTTTTCTTATATATTGGAGTGTGAAAAGAGATGTTCAGAGCGCTCCATAGCATTTTAGAGCTAGAATAACATTATAGGTTATAAAATGAATAAAAGCTACTGTCTCTTGGTTATTATATGCCAGGTGCTTTTCTTATATTAGCTTTAATCCCTAAAACACTGAAGGGTAAGCATGACCGGTCAAAAGTTTTCATCAGTGAGGAATTTAGGCTTGGAAATATTAATTAACAGGTCCAATATTCCAGAGTTAGTTAAGAAAGCTGGTTTGTGTCGAACCCTAAAGCCAACATTTGTTTGACTGGACACTGATCCAATCTAGTTTCAATTCCCTAGTTTCATAGGGAAGTTAAGACTCAGAAATTTGAGACACCCTCATAGTCATTTCTGATTACAAGGTTTTAATTAACGAGAAACAATTTGCCAAATTGTTATTTTTGCTAAAATTAATAACCAACATCAAAATTAATAGTAAGACTTTAATTTTCATTGAAGTCAGGAATGTTACAAGGATTCATGCAATCACAACTATTATTTAACATTGACCCAAAACTTTAGTAATGGAAATGAGAGATGGGAAAATTAGGTAGAGTTACAAGAAATAGAGAGGAGGGTAAGTTCATAATTAATTCTTTGATGAAACCAAATGGAACTATTAAAAATTCTAATAAAGCAAATATTAGAATTTAAAACACTGGATGGTTTCAAATTATATGTTCAAAAGCAACAGCTATGAAAATACAAGGGACCCGGAATAGCCAAAACAATTTTGAAAATGAAGAACAAAGTTAGAGAAGTCAAACTTCCTGACTTAAAAATTTACACAGTGTTAGCAAATGTGTACTGCATAGTAATAGTCACGCAGATCAAAATAATAAAATGAAGAGTTTAGAAGTAAACTCATATTTAGACTCAACTGTTGTCAAGGATGCTAGAACTATTCAGTAGAGGAAATAATAGTATTTCCAACTAAAGATACTAGGATATTAAATGCAAAAAAATGAAGTTGGACTACTGCCTTACAACATAGACAATAATTAACTCAAAAATAGAACTGAACGATATATTAAAAAGAGAAGACTCCATCAATAACATAAAGAAGTTTAAAACAGGCAAAATTTAAGAAAAATTATAAAACACTCCTGAAGCAGAGTTGGACAAATAGAAAGACATATCATATTCCTGGAATGAACATTCAACATCATTAAAATATATTATTTATAAGTTAATATATAAATATCATAGGACCGAATTAAAAGGAAAAATTTTTGTATGTTTTTTTTTTTTTTTTTTTCTGGAGCCAGACAAGTTAATTATAAAGTACGTTTGCAAGAACAAAAAGCAAAAATAGCTAAAATCTCTTTGATTAAAACATTGTGAACAGAACCAATAATAGACTTACTTACATACAAAAATTGAATTTATAATACCATAACATTTCATACTAGTGGGGGAAAGATGAACTTCTTGATGAATGGTAATGGAATATATCAATAACAAAATAAAAAATGAAAATTGTTCTATTCCTCATCCCATATACCAAAAAAGAATCCAAAATGAATCAAATATTTAAATGTTAAAAATAACAACTAACATATAATGGAGTATGGAGTAATAAAGTATGAAGTAATAATACTATGATCTAAAAATGGGAATAATTAATAATGACTTGAAAATCTACATTCAATAGGAAAAAGCTTGAGATATATGAATATATGAATGTATATAATTATACATGATATAATCTATATAATACATATATATCATATATTTATAATATGATATAAATTATATATATAATTTTAATGTATAATTTTATGTATTTTATATGTATAAGTTGTAATTTTTGCAAGTACCAAAATAGTTTGTAACTTACTTGCAAAACACAACAGAAGAGTCAGTAATCTTAACAAAAAAATAACTTCTAAAAACATAAGAATCAACAAGACAAATACATGAGATATATAAAGACAATGATTTGCAGAAAGTGAAAAACAACTGGTCCTTAACTGATGAAAAGATGTTCAACCTCACTTATAGTAAGAAAAATGAAATTTAAAAACAACACTGAAATGCCATTACCTTCTTCCCAGATTGCCAAAATCTAAAAGGTTGACAAGCACACTATTCGTGAAACTTCAAACACATACAGTCTCTTGTAGATTAGCAATGGATATATTAAATTACACAAGCAATATGGTAACATCTAGCAAAATTATATATCCATATAAGGTATGCATATATATTGACCTATTGACCCAGCAATCTTGCTTCTAATAATTTGTCACAATGACACATTCCAAAAGTACAAAAAGACATATTCCCAAAGATGTTCGTTACAGCACAGTTTGTCATAGTAAAAGACTATGTCCCTAAGTGTCTGTCTATAGAGGACTAGTTAAATAAGCTCTGAGTGTTCAATTCTGTAGCATATATACTAAAACTGGAACAATACAGAGAAGATCAGCATGGCTCCTGCACTAGGATGACACTCAAATTCATGAAGCAGTCCATGCTTTTAAAAAAAATATTAAACACTAAGCAAAGCCAGCTTATGGCAACCTGTTTAGGGTTCAGTTTTGTTTTGGCACTAGCTGAACACAAAAGTTCTTGTTTAATTCTTAGCCTAAGTATACAGGATCACAGGGGAGAGGGAGTCTGTGTTCTCTGCCTCCTGAATACTTAACATAATTTAAATATAAAAAAAGAAAGGTAAACCTGCGCTACAATTCCCAGATGGTTAAGTGTAGCCCTCAGAGCTCAGCCCAAGGCAGAATCTAAATCCCACCATTTCAAGATTGTGTATATATATAAATGTGTATATATGCACATGTATATATATATATATGAAATAATGCTGTGTGGCCAATTATGATTATAATTTTTTCAAATACTATGTCTCACAAAGTTGTCTATATTAGTTTAAGGAGACCGGGGGATTTTTAAATTTTTTATTTTATTTTTATTGATTTAGGGATACAAGTCCTGTTTTGCCACATGGATATATTGCATAGTGATAAAGTCTGGACTTCCAGTGTAACCATCACCCAAATAGTGTTCATTGTGCCCATTAAGTAATTTCTCATCCCTAGCACCCCCTGACCCTCCCACCTTTCCTAGTCTTCAAGGTCTATTCCAAATGCTATGTCCACATGTACACATTATTTAGTTCCTGCTTATAAGTGAGAACATGCATTTAAGACATTAAATCATTGATTTCTTTAATATACCTGAAGTCACTTTGTGATTTGTTGTTACTTTTTAACCTTCTGTATCTACTCTAGGAAGAGTGGGTTCTAGGTCCACCTTTTTGCTTTGTGAGGCCAAGCGCAGTTGTCTGCTCACCCTGCATGACTGACCAGAGAAGGTGTTGCAACAGGTTCTGCCTTTTTGAGAAACCTTGCAGGATGAACAGGCCAGCAGGGATGCCCTCCTATATGTTCTGGTGTTTTGTTTTTGTAAGAAGAAGAAAAAAAGAGAACATAAAACTGTACTGATAAGTTGTGAGTGGGGAGAGGGATAGCATTAGCAGATATACCTAATGTAAATGACAAGTTAATGGGTGCAGCACACCAACATGGCACATGTATACATATGTAACAAAACTGCATGTTGTGCACATGTACCCTAGAACTTAAAGTATAATTAAAAAAATAAATAAAATAAAAAATGGTCTTGATAGCCAGGAGCAGTGGCTCACACATGTAATTCCAGCACCTTGGGAGACCAAGACAGGAGGTTAACTAGAGGCGAGAGGTTTGAGACCAGCCTGGGTTACATAGCGAGACCCTGTTTCTACAAAAAGTTAAAAAAAAAAAAAAAATTAGCTGAGAGTGACAACATGTGAGATCAGGGTGTGGTGGTGGGTCGGTGTAGCCCCAGCTACTCTAAGCTTAGTTGGGAGTATCTTGAGCCCAGGAGTTCAAATCCAGCCTGGGCAACATAGTGACCACCAATCTCTACAACAAAAAAATAAATAAAATAAAAAAGGATCTTGAGAAACTGACTGGTCAAATTGGATTTACAGTAACATTTTTCATTGCTGGAGTGAGGTAGCAGCTCTCCTCTGTAGCTGAAAATTGTTTCAGTTGGGGGTGGAGGAAAAAGAATGCCTCTAAGTTTGCTCTTTAAGAATATCACCTAGAAGCATGAGCTGTATGTTGGAAGTGCCCTGGTTTCAATCCACATGCTTAATAGTGGTACATAATCCTAAAGGGGTTTAAATGTACATAAAAATATAGTTTTAAATTATTTGCTTTACTGTTCACATTGTGGATCACTAAAATTTCAAGAAGTGACATTATAAATAAAATGAGGCACTTTAGGATGCTGTCTATTTTTAAATCTGAACTTGAATTCACATGATCAAAAATTGCGTTTTCTTTTTTTGAAAGAAACACAGGTCTAGTCTGTCCTTTTAAACTAATTGTTCTCTTAAGCTATGATATAAATCAAGTCATTACAGGTTAACTTTCAAAGCACATCTATTTAACAGTATTGTTTTGAAAAAATATGCTACAGGGTAAATAAACGCTACATAAAAATGAGAAGCTGCTAGTGTTTTGAAATCTGTTGTTTTGTAAAAGGTAAATTAGCTAAAAGATTTATTTAGCTGATAAATCATACAAACAATTTTGTATGATTCAATAAAGAAAACACCAAGGTATAATAAAAATAAAAACAAAACAAAACTAACTAAGTAAACTATGAATACACAATGAAGTATTATACTAGTGTGTAATTAAACATATATGTGTATGCTGCTGCTCTTATATGATCTTTGGGATGTATTAAATAAAAAACAATAAAACTATTGGAAACATTTTTGTATAATATGGCACAACATTTAATTGAGAAATATGTATTTTATATCTACATATATCCATATATTCATATGTATATTTACATGTACACATAAATATATATTAAAGGATATATATACATAAATCTTTTAAAGTGGATAGATATGGAATATAAAAAGACATATATACATATAAATCCTTTACTTAAAAATGGAAGAAAAACATATTTTATGATTTTTTTTTTTAGCAGAGAATAGCAGAGACAAGATTGATTGAAGTTAGACTTTTCTAATACATTTTGTTTTGTAGGTTTAACTTTAATACCATGTAAATGCATATACTTTTGAAACAAAATTACATAAGACTTAAAAAAGGAATTGCTAGTAATTGAAGAAAACAACCTTTGAATTGAGTTGTCGGAAAAATGATGCAGAGAGAAACTATTTCAAATAACTTTAAAATGCAATAATTGTATTGCATGCCTTTAACAGATTAAATTAAGACGATAACAATAATTAAAACAAAACATAAACACACCCAAGCTTATTGTTAATCAGTTGTGTGTATGTATACAGAAAATAGTTATGTGAACAAAGATTTTCAATGTTAAAGAAGAGATCATATCTAAAATCAAATAAGATATGCCAAGAAGTATAATCCCACATTTCAATGAAAATACCAGTATGAACTCATGTTGTATTTTCTTCAGCAGGAAAAAAAAAATACTTGAAATAATGACTGAAGTAATAGCAATGAGCACCCCTAATGCTCAGATTATGAACTTAATCACAACATTAATCAGGGATCCTTGAAAATATGACTGATTCCTAATTTGAGGTAGAAAATGGTCTAGATCATTGAAAATATGAAAGTTACAAAAGACAGTTGGAGTTTGATTCAAAATGATTCAGATAAAATTTTAAGAAGCTTCCACTGTCCAAAAATGGAAAAATTGAGTGTTAAGGATATTAAAATACAGCAATATTTTAAAATTCATCAGTTTATAATATCAAAAAACAAAACACAAAAATATCCTTATTGCTTACATATGGAGAAGTAGAAAATCAACTCATTATTTGAAAACTGAGAGGCAAGAAAAAGTTTATATGTCAAAACATATGATGATTAATTGGAAAAAAATTTTGAAAAAATATTATGATAAAGTATTTGTACTCTCCAATAATAAAATATTATAGAATATTTAAACCATGTGGCTTTAGTAAATAATAACAGAGCAATAAAATAAAATATACATCCACATATATCTATTATTCATATGATACATTTAGCATTCAAATTATTGACAAAGTGCTAGATTGTTTAATAAGTAGTTCAGACATAATTGGTTAACTATTTGAAGAACTAACTTTCATTCTTACCCTGTACCATAACAACATCAATTCCAGATATAATGAAGAGAATGTAGAAGTTAGGGGAGGGGAAAAGGAAAGGAAAGAGGGTGAAGAAGAAAAAGAGAATGAAAAAAAAGAAAGTGAAGAGTTGGATAAAGAGAGGAGTGTAAGAAAAAAAAAAATCCAGTATTAGAGTGGGTCAAGACTTTCTAGGCAAATGCCTCAAGAAAAAAGAAGAAAATATTCAATAAAATGAACTCTAGAATCAGATTCTCTAATTTTAAATACCAAGCTCTAACACATAATAATTGGTATGCAACTTGGGAAAGACACTGAACTGCTCTGTGCCTCAGTTTCCCCACTTAAATAAGGATAATTATTGTATGCATTTTAAAGGTGATTTAAAGATTAAATAAAATTGCATGTATTAAAAATTTAGTACTATCTGAAATCTATAGAAAAATTACATAAATGTGGGCTATTACTGAATACAATTGGAAATTTTGCATATTAAAAACTTTATAACAATAAATACAAATGACAAACTGAGAAAATACAACATGTAAATGTAATAGATTAAAGACTAATAAAATTATAACTATATAAAATAAATATACAAAGGAGAAATAATAAAAGATCAGTAATTTAAGAAATATCAATGACAAGACTTGAAAAAATATTCCACGAATTAAAATCAAAGCAAAGGAAATTAAAATTAGATACTCGTTGTCTCTGAAAAAAAACTGAAGACAAGATTCAGTATTGGTGAAATTATACTAAAACTCCCAATCTCTTAACACTGCTGGGACAAATACATCATTAACACTCTGCAGGGTAATTTAGAGGTGTGGGTCAAGTCTAAATTTATGCTAAGAAAATGCTTAGGAAATTAGTATACAAAAATATTCTTTATACTATTATTTGTAATAGTGAAAACCTAGCATCAACCAATGTATCCAGTGTATCCAAAGATATGTCATTGGTCAAATGCATTTTGGTATTTAGAAGAATTGTTAATGACATGTGTATGATATAAAGTTTTTAAAAGCAGGTCACAATGCTTTCACCATGATACTGATTTTGAATAAATACATAGTGGTATTTTTTTCTTTTTACATGTACATTTAAAAAATTTTCTTCTGTGAAAACACATTTATTTTGTAATTTGTAAAATTTTTAAAAAGCTTCTCAAAGTTTGAAAAATAAGTTGTTATAATTATACTAGCTTACCATGAGTTGGTAGTGATGTTTTTCTTACAAGTAAAATAAATAAAGAATAAATAGTGCTCATAGCTATGATTCCTGGCATCTCTCAAGGGCTATAATGAAGAAAAAGTCCATCCTGGCTGGCAGATTCTTATGAGTTTTTATAGACCATGGTGTCCCTCTTATATGACATCTTAAGCTGACCTAAAAAGGAATAAGTTCTGAGAAAGGTTTACACAGAGTAAGCTTTTCTAAACATTGCAGCATCTTTCCCAATCTTCATCTCAGCCTAGCAAACACCTATCACCTTCAAAAGTGACATCTCATAATAAGCACAGAGAGGACTATTTTCAAGAAGGGGGTAATGGACTTGTTGATTTCAAAATCATACCCAGTTTAGAGTTGCTCAACCTTCAAGGTCCTATCTAGTAATCAAGTATTCTGTTTGTGGGGTCTTGGCATTTAGAATATGTCTCCTACTCATTGGTAATGTATGCACCAGATTTTCCCATACTCTTCCAACATCTTGGTGTTGGGAATGTTGCTTAGACCCATATACCCTCTAATTATCCAGCATTCAAATTTCATAAGATTAATAACATTACTACATAAATCTTATATATCAAATAGGGAATAAGTGAAGAACTTGAATCTATTTAACTATCCTAACATCAAAAGTAGACTGTAAAATATTCTAAGATAAATGGGGATGCAGTTCTATCATATGTAGACTCTCTTTATTGATAAGAAAATATAGACTATTAGAAAGGACTACAAGCCAAGGCAAATTTGAAATATCTTACCCATTAAGCTAATTGTCCAGCATTGCTTACTTTTAGTCACTCTGCAATATGCTCTGATACGGGCAGAAAGCTGGTTTAGTGACACCAAGCCAAGGGAATGACTAAACAAATTTGTTTTCTGATTAGACACATTTAAATATTATGATTCACTACACTAATTATTTTTTCAACAAGTATTTGCTGAACAACTACCACATGCCAGTCACTGTGATTAGTCTATGGGATACGTCACAGAACTTTGGAATTAACATCTTAGTGATGATCTTTTGGCATTAGTGAAAGGAATTTCTAAATGTTTACATCAGGAATCAGCAAACTAAAACTTGCAGGCCAAATTTAGCTTTACTACCTGTTCCTGTTAATAAAATTTAACAAAACACAGCTATAGTCATTCATTTATGTATTATCTATGGCTGTTTACATACTACAATGGTGGTTTAGTTACAACAGAGACCATATGTAATGCAAAGCCTAAAATATTTACTGTTTTGTCATTTATAGAAAAAATTTACTGACCTTTGATTTAGATAACACTAAAATCTCAGATTTCCTTAGAAATTCCCATGATTCATTCACCCCAGTCTATTCTTTAAACAGCCTCCAGAGTCATCCTTTTTATATGAAAATGGGATGATATTACTGTGCTCTTAAAAATGACACTGACTTTTCATGCTCTTACAATGAATACTACATTCTGACACAATGCCTGTCGGTTTTTTTTGCTTTTTTTTTTTTTTTTTTTTTTTTCTTGGTTGCTGTTACTGAATACCCAGCATTTGGGTATTTACATGGGTAATTTATAAAAACAAAAAATATATATATTTACTTCTTACAGTTCCAGAGGCTGAGAAGTCCAAGTTTAAGGGACTGTATCTGGTGAGGCTCTTCTTGCTGATGAGAACTCTCAGCAAAGTCCTGAGACAGCACTGGATATCACATGGTGAGGAGACAAGAACAGTCCTACTCAGGTCTCTCTTCCTCTTCTTATAAAGCTGCCAGTCCCATCATCAGGGCCATATTCTTATGACCTCATCTAAACCTGATTATGTCCCAGAGACCCCCACCACCAATTAATGTAAGAATTTGGGGATTAACTTTCCAACACATGAAATCTGAGGGACACATTCACACCACAGCAACCTTCAAAGTCCAGCTTCTTTAAGTTGTGGTGGCCTCCTTTCAATTCCTTGAGCAGATCACTCTCTTTATAAACTTTTTCTTTAATCTTTTTTCACTTAAATCTTAGTCTCCCAACTCATTCTTTATTCTTGGATTAAATTTCACTTCTCAGAGATTTCACAGCCATGTTATTTACAGTAATTATTACTACATCACTACTCTGCCCTGTCATTTTATCTTGTACTCTTATTTTCTTTTATGACATGTCTTAAAATTTGTTTGCAGATATTCATTTATGGGTTTGTATGATACCTGTTTATACCACTGGACTATAAACTCAATGAAGTTAATAATTATGTTAATTTTCTTAACTAAGTACCCTATACTCGTCTACAGATATCCTGGACAATATTAGTTATGTTATAATTTTTTTGAATGAAGAATGGAGGAATATATTATGATATCAGTTGAGTGGAACTAGACTTTTTTATTAAAGCAGAAAAATGGCAGATGTGTTTGAATTTCTTGAATAAAACAAAAGATTGTAGTGCAGTACTCAGAAAACTTGTCTAGGTCTTCTAAACCATGATTTCTGAAATAAATAGAAAGTAACAAATAAATTGGTTGAGAGGTTAATCACTGCCGAGACCTAAATTCATAACCTGGAACACTATTTAGAAGAAATATCTCAAATGACACAGATGAAAAACATGAGATAACAGATAAGAGATTTGGAGAATAAACCTCAGAGATCAAAAGTACAAATGACAGGATTTCAGGAGGAGAGAAAAAAAATAAAAGAGAGGCAATAAGTGCCTATAGGAACATTTCCCTGAGGGATATGGGTAGGGCAAATGAAAATGACAGAAGTTCCAGTCAGATTTGGTGAGAAAAGACACATACACAAGTTCATTCTAATAAAATTATAGAGTCCCAGTGCTAAAGAGAAAATCTTACAAACTTTCAGATAAAATCAAAAAGGATCTGTATTACTTGGCCTGGGCTACCATGACAGAATGACAGACTTGTTGGCTTAAACAACATTAATTTATTTCCTCACAGTTCTGGTGGCCAGAAGTTCAAGATCAAAGCATCAGGATGGATGGTTTCTAGTGAGACCTCTTTCTGGCTTGCAGACAGCTGTGTCTTCACGTTGCCTTTCCTTTAGCTGCACAAGCAAAGAAAGAGAGAGAGAGAGAGACAGAGAGACAGAGAGATCTGGCATCTTTTTTTTCTTTTTATCAGTCCTGTTTGATTATGACCACACCCTAATGATGTCGTTTAACCTCTCTTACCTCCCCAAAGGCCCTATCTCCAAACATTGCATTGGAATTGGGCTTCAACATATAAAATTTCGTGGGACACAATTTAGTACATAACAACATTTATAATGAAAAAATAATGAGACCACCATTGCTCTGATTGTCTAAAAGGCTGGAAGCTAGATGAGTTTAGGATAATATTTGAAGACTACTGAGAGGAAGGACTACAACTGAACTATCCTGTGCCTAGTCAAGTTATTATTTGTCTCTTGGGAGTAAAAGAAGTATATTTACAAAGACATTAGGATTGAAAGAATAGATCACTCAGTTCATGGGAAGAAAACACTCAATGACCAACTCCAACAAACAGATCCATCATAATAGAAATCTCGGCCAGGCGCGGTGGCTCAAGCCTGTAATCCCAGCACTTTGGGAGGCCGAGACGGGCGGATCACGAGGTCACGAGATCGAAACCATCCTGGCTAACACGGTGAAACCCCGTCTCTACTAAAAAATATGAAAAACTAGCCAGGCGAGGTGGCGGGCGCCTGTAGTCCCAGCTACTTGGGAGGCTGAGGCAGGAGAATGGCGTGAACCCGGGAGGCGGACCTTGCAGTGAGCTGAGATCGCGCCACTGCACTCCAGCCTGGGCGACAGAGCGAGACTCTGTCTCAAAAAAAGAAAAAAAAAATCTCAAGGTAAGAAAAATGAAGGAATAGAGAAACATGTGGTGACAAAGAACCCTGGTTTACACGTATAAATCTAAATGAATGGTGATAGACTTTCTAGTAATGTGAAATAGAGCAATAATATGGTTTATTAAAATAGAAGGAGCATCTGCAAGGAAATTATAATAGCTTACTCTGAACATACTTCATTAGGTCTGTGAAACCAGAGTTGGATGGTAGTTGGGAGGGAAAGGGAAGAAGTATTCTAAAAATGTCATCTGGGTGAGACTTGAGCAGTGGGAAGAAGAAAGAAAGAAAGAAGAAACAAAAGAGAGAAAGAAAGAAAGAAAGAAAGAAAGAAAGAAAGAAAGAAAGAAAGAAAGAAAGAAAGAAAGAAAGAAAGAAAGAAAGAAAGAGAAAGAAAGAAAGAAAGGAAGGAAGGAAGGAAGGAAGGAAGGAAGGAAGGAAGGAAGGAAGGAAGGAAGGAAGGAAGAAAGGAGAGAAGGAAGGAAGGAAGGAAGGAAGGAAGGAAGGAAGGAAAAAGTAGTGTAAGATTTCATCTCATAGAAGGGTAAGGAGATGAGGTTAATAGAATATTTGGTATAGGAAAGAGTTGGAATCATATTAGTAGATAAATAGGGTCTGATTATGAGTCCTTGAAAAGGGAAAGTGATCAGTTAGAATATAAAACATGTACTAGAACTTCTAAATTTAAAATCAAGAAATGAAATAAAGACCAACTTTAGCAAATTGATGGAAAAAAAAAAAGCCAGGGGGGGAAAAAAGAAATCACTAAAGACATTAGGTGGTAAATACAAAGATGGCAGGAATACAATTAATGTATGAATTTAGGAATGAATTAAATTCTTCCATTAGAAGCAAGAGATTGATAGGGTTAAAAATTGGATGAAAATGTGCTATTTATTTAAAAAGATATATTTAATGTATTTTTAAAATTAAAAATAGATAAAGAGAGATATTAGGCAAATGAGAACAAAACTAACAGCAGAAGTGGCAATTATATTTTACCTAATATAATCTAGGTGAAATGTTCTATTAAAAACACCAAACAGAGGGGCATAATATAATAATAGAGATGGCTGATGTTGAAGATACTTCTATCATAAACCTCTACATACTAAATAACAGCTATATGTGTAAATCTGTTAGAAAATCAAGGAGAATTTGATAAGCCTTCAAGATAGAATATTTCACTATACTTATTTTGAAATCAGAGAAAATTAAGGACATGAAGGAAATTAATAATATAATAATTATATTCAATAATGTAGGCCCATATATGTCTAAAAGAAATGATATTCATTTTCTGTAGGTTCATGGAACATTTACATAAATTGAGCTGAATCTGATTACCAAGAAGATTTGATAGGCCATATGCTCTGATTAAAAATATAAAATTCAAAGATTACCAGAATAATGTCATCTACTTGGAAACTGAAAAACAATTCCAATAGATAATTGGAATAGATATTCCTTAAATCATAAAGAAGATTAAACCAACCATACAGACTATCCAGAAAGCAATGAAAAGAATATTTAACAAAAATATAAAACAGCATTTTGATGAATTTGTAAATAAAAATAAAACAAAATCTAAATTGAATGTAAATTACTCATCTCATGATTGTAGAAAAAGAACATCAACAACACAACCAAAAAAAAAAAGGCCAAGAAGGAAGAATTTATTTTAAAAAGTTGAAATTAATTAAAATTCATGCTAAAATAGCAAAAAAGTTTATAGACATTAAAACAGATATTGCTTGAAAAATTATAAAATACCTCATGAGCCTGATGAGATATCTAAAAGAAGAAATAGGCGGAGTTTGATGAGGAGGAGGAAAAGGAGCAATAAAGGGAAAAAACAAAATACAAGATTAGGATTGAAAAAAAGTATTATCACAAACACAATGGTAGAGGAAAAAATAACAGGGTAAGAAAATATTTGACAAACATTTGAAATCCTAGGAGAATGGATTATTTTTTAGAAAAATATGTTATTAAAATTTATCCCCAAAAAGGGACAACTTAAATTGATCAATTACTATAAAAATGAATACACAATTACATATCTCACACTGAAAAAGTCACCAAATGGGTTTACAGCAAAATTCTAGCTCGTCTTTAGGGAAAAGACAATTACAATATTATAAAACTATTACACAGCACCAAAAAGATGAAAAATTTTCTCACATCATTTTAAGAAGGCTTCTTAGTTTTAATTCCAAAATTCAAATACATACATTTTTTAAAAGAAAGTTGATTCAACAATAAAAAGAAATGAAATAGTAATACATGCTGAAACATACATGACCTCAAAAACATTATGTCAAGCGAAAGAAGCAAGATGTACAGACCACATAATGTGTGATTTATTTACATAAAATGTTCTGTTTCTACATGTAGACACAGAAAGCAGATTACTGGTGGCCTGGAACTGGAGGAACAGAAATTGGCTGTATATGGGCACATCTTTTCAAGGTGATGGAAACTGGATTGTGGTGATGGTTGTGCAATTATAAATTTACTGAAAGTCATTGAATTGTATACATAAAATGGGTGAATTTTATAGTATGTAAATTGCATTTCAGTAAAGCTTTTTTCTCTTTGTTTTTTGAGACAGGGTTTCACTCTCACCCAGGCTGGAGTGCAATGGCATGAACCTAGCTCATTACAACCTTGATCTTGCGTGTTTTGGTGATCCTCCAACCTCAGCCACCCAGGTTGCTGGGACTATACATGCGTGCCAGCACACCTGGCTAGTTTTTGAATTTCTTGTGGATGGTGATTCACCATGTTACCCAGGCTGGTCTTGAACTCCTGGGCTCAAGGGATCTGCCCACCTTGGCCTCCCAAAGTGCTGGGAATGCACTTAGCCTAAAGCTCCTTCATAAAGTAAATGAATATTAGAAAAAGTAAATTGGGAATATTATTTATAAATACACATGCAAAAAGTCTAAAATACACATGAAAAATTTCTAAAGTAAATCAAGATTATTTATATATACACATGCAAAAATGTATAAATACACATACAGAAGGTCTAAAATATAAACTAGTAGATTTTATGAAGATATATAAAGGTATTGTCATACTATGAAGAAATAGCATTTCTTTCAGGAAATCAAATGAAAAAAGTCATTAGCCATTCTTTATAAAGCAAAATGGGATTACAAATATATTAATTAAATTTGCCAACAGTCAATAGCAAATATTATTTCAATCACAAATCAGTATAATTATTTTACTTTTAAATCAAGAACTAGATAAAGATGTCCATTGTTAGTCAATGTTTTCTTGGAAGTTCTAAAAATGCAGTAGAAAAATAAAAAAATACAAATATAAAGGAAAAGCGATAAACGTATCTCTTTTAGATAAAATTATTTGATACCTAGAAGACTCTCTAGAGTATAGTTAAAACAAAAAGTTCTCCTTCGATTAAAAAGAATTTGGTAAGATGGTTTGTAATATGATAAAATTACAAAAAGAAAGTCTTGTATCTGGTATACCAATAAGCATCTAGAAATTAAAGTAGAACAAAAATTACATTCATAATGGCAAACAATATAAAATCTTAGGAATAGACATAAGAAAGTAACAAAATTTTAAGAATTAAATTTTTACAAATTTATATTAAATGATATGAATCGAGATCTGAACAAATAGATATCCAGTGATAGATAAATTTTATAAAAATGCCAATTCTTCTGCAATCAATGCATAGTTAATACAATGCCAATTATAATTCTAGTATATATTTTTTATAACTGGACAAAATTATTCTGCACTTACATAAATGAAAGCCAGAGAATTGCCAAGAAAAGCGTGTGAAAGAAAACTAGAAATGGAGAATATGACTTATATAAAAGATGATTCAAAATATCCATTCAAATAAGTTTTTCATAGTATATAAACAGACACATAGATTAGTGTAACACAGTGGAAAATCCAAAACTATATCTAAAAATACATGAAAATGTAAATCACAATGACATTAATATTTGAACCAGTAAGAAAACATAGATTATTTACAAATGGTACAGACATAACTGGCTATCCCTCCAGAAGAAAACACAGTTAATCCTTGTTTTACCCAAAGCATAAAATAATGCTGGAAGGATTAAAGATTTGAACTAAAAAATAATAAGACAACGTTATAAAAGTAACATTTAAGACACCTCATATGTTGTTTAGCGTCTGCACATAGCAAAATATGTATAAGGACCATACAAAATTTAAAAACCTTTGTATGTAGAAAGATTCCACAAATAAAAGAGAACAGAAAACAATGATGAATCTGGGAAAATTTTTAATATAAATGATATGAGTTAATGTTTATTTTATGTAAAGAACCCTTTCAAACATTCCAGTAGAAAGATTAGCAAAGCAGCAGTGCATAAAAAAGCAATTCCAAATGGCCGACAAACATTAAGATACTCAACCTCACCAATTGTCAGTGAATGCAAATTAAAATAATGAGATATCCCTTTTGCCCATGATACTGGCAGACATTGAACAGAGCAATAACGCCTATTGCTGGCGGGAAAAAGGGATACTTGAATATACTGCTGGCAAAAATTGTGCATTATCGTAACTCTTTTTGAAAACAATCTGGCAATATCTATTAAATTAAAAATATTCTTCGAACCAGAAACTTAATTATAGGAACCTAACCCAGAGGAAAATATGCAGCAGGAGGTAAAAATACATGAACAAGAATATTTATTGCATCGTTATTTGTTGTGCCAAAAGACTGGTAGCTTGGTGAATTCCTATTGGTAGTAGAATGACTGGATATTGTGAATGTTAGAGAACATTATACAATGTAGTACTATATTGCTTGAGTTGGAAACATTTCCATGATGTCTTCAAGAAAAGCAGAATGAAAAAAAAAAAAATAGGTGTAAACAATAGACAAGCAGAGAGCCAAATCATGAATAAACTGCCGTTCACAATTGCTACAAAGAGAATAATAATATCTAGGAATATAGCTAACAAGGGGAGTGAAGGACCTCTTCAAGGAGAACTACCAACCACTGTTCAAAGAAATAAGAGACAATGTAAACAAATGGAAAAACATTCTGTCCTCATGGAGAGGAAGAATCAATATTATGAAAATAGCCATACTGCCCAAAGTAATTAATAGATTCACTGCTATTCCCATCAAACTACCATTGAGATTATTCACAGAATTAGAAAAAATGAAAAAAAAAAAAAAAAACTACTTTAAATTTCATGCAGAACCAAAAAAAAGCCCGTAAAGCCAAGACAATCATAAACAAAAACAACAAAGCTGGAGGCATCATGCTACCTAACTTCACACTATACTACAAGGCTGTAGCAACCAAAACAGCATGGTGTTGGTACCAAAACAGACATATAGACCAATGGGACAGAACAGTGACCTTAGAAATAACACCGCACATCTACAACCATCTGATCTTCAACAAATGTGACAAAAACAAGCAATGGGGGAAAGCATTCCATATTTAATAAATGATGCTGGGAAAACTGACTAGCCATATGCAGAAAACTGAAACTGGACCTCTTCCTCACCCCTCATACAAAAATTAACTCAAGATGGATTAAAGAATTAAGTGTAAAACCCAAAACCATAAAGACCCTAGAAGAAAACCTAGGCAATACCATTCAACACTTAGGCACGGGCAAAGACTTCATCACAAAAATGCCAAAAGCAATTGCAACAAAAGCCAAAATTGACAAATGGGATTTAATTAAAGTAAAGAACTTCCACAAAGCAAAAGAAACTATCATCAGAGTGAACAGGCAACCTTCAGAATGGGAGAAAAATTTTTCAATTTACCCATCTGACAAAGGCCTAATATCCAGAATCTGCAAGGAACTTAAACAAATTTTCAAGAAAAAGCAACCCCATCAAAAAGTGGGCAAAGAATATGAACAGACACATCTCAAAAGAAGATGTTTACTCAGCCGAAAAACATGAAAAAAAAAAAAAAAAGCTCAACATCACTGATCATTAGAGAAATGCAAATCAAAACCTCAGTGAGATACCATCTCATGCGAGTCAGAAAGGCAATTATTAAAATGTCAAGAAACAATAGATGCTGGTGAGGCTGTGGAGAAATAGGAAGGGCTTTCTCTGTTGGTGGGAATGTAAATTAGTTCAACCACTGTGGAAGACAGTGTGGAGATTCCTCAAGAATCTAGAACCAGAAATACCATTTGACCCAGCAATCCCATTACTGGGTATATAACCAAAGGAATATAAAGCATTCTACTACAAAGACACATGCACATATATGTTTACTGTTTACAATAGCAAAGCCATGGAAACAACCCAAATGCTAATCAATAATAGACTGGATAAAGAAAATGTGGTACATATACACCATGGAATACTATGCACCCCTCAAAAGCAATGAGATCATGTGCTTTGCAAGGCCATGGATGAGTCTGGAAGCTATCATCCTCAGCAAATTAACACAGGAACAGGAAACCAAACACCTCATGTTCTCCCTCATAAGTGGGAGTTGAACAATGAGAATACATGAACACAGGGAGGGGACAACATACACTGGGGCCTGTTTGTGGGGTTTGGGGCAAGGGGAGGGAACCTCGATGATGGGTTAATAGGTGCAGCAAACCCTTCTGGCATACATATACCTTTGTAACAAACCTACATGTTCTGCACATGTATTCCAGAAATTAAATGCACATGTATTCCAGAAATTAAAGTAAAAAATCACAAGCGTGTAATATTATCTCATTTGTTAAATGAAATACACACATGCACATACATGCATATATATGTACATATATATGTTTTCATACATCCATTATCTATCTGTATCTGACTGAAGAAAAATATGAAATTATACAAGCTGGCATGCTAAAATGTATCTCCTGTGCATAGCAAGGAGGATGATCCAGGTAAAGGGATATACAAAGGGAAATGAGGGAATCACAGCAAAACATGGGAAAAATAAACTAAAATTCAGCATGTGTGATTTGACCTCATCTGTGACAGACAGACTCTAACATGGCCCCACATGACTGCTTTTTTCTAGTATTCATGCCTTATATAATCTCTTCCTCTTGAATGTGGGTAGGCCTGTGATGTATTTCTAACCAATAGAATGTAGCAGAGTTGATGGGATGTCACTTTCACAATTATGTTACTTCTAACTTGTAGCTTCCATCTTGCTAAAAGACTCTTTATTGACTTTTCCCTTTGTTGGCTTTAATGACATAAGCTGCCACGTAAAAAGGTCCATGTGGCAAGAAACTGAGGGCAGCTTCCAACAAACAGCAAGGAACTGAATCCTGCCAACAACCACAGGAGCTTGGAAGTCAGTCTGTCCTCAGTTGAACCTTCAAATGAGACCCCAGCCTGGCTAACACCTTGATAGCAGGCTTGCAGAGGATGTAGCTTAGCTAAGCTGTTCCTGTACTCTTGACCCATAGAAAATATGAGATAAGAAATAATATTGTTCTAAGGTGCCAAATTTGTGGTATATGTGTATGCCTCACTAGATAGCTAGTATATCATTTAGCCATTTATATAAAGTCACATATGTGTTAGAAAAATTAAGCACAGCTGCTATTTATTGAAAACCAACAACCCTCCAAAAACTAAATAATTATATCAAAGCCTAATGAAAACCTCTGTGAAATAATATCACCTCCATCTCACAAGGGAGGAACCTGAGACTTGGAAGTTAACTTACAGGAGGTCAGGTAGCTGGTGTTTGGCCAAGTGGAGGTTAGAACCCTGGATGTCCAACTCAAAAGTCCCTTTGCTTTGTGTATGTATGTAAGTGCTTTTCACTCATCCCATTGGCAGTCCAAACAGGCAAAATATCTGGATTGTCCATGGTCCAATTATCTGAAAAACTGCTACAAGCACTCTGAGCTTCTAAACTCTAAACTGCTACAAGCACTCTAAGCTTCTAAGCCCTGAAGACTAAAGATGCTTGCTGTACAGGATAGGTGGCCCCCAATCCATGCCTAAGCAGCCTTTTGGCTTATGTCTACTTAGAATATTATCTAAAACCAACAAGGCAGCTCATGGGGTGGCACTGAGCTCTGTACTTCAGAGCATAAAGAACGGTATTTCCACATGCCTGAAAGCCAAAAGACAGAAACAACACAATGCGTAAGTGAGACAGAGCAAGACATGTAGACAGAATGTCAGTACTTGCAGAAAGAAGCTTTAACTTAGTGTTTTCTAAGAGGATCCTGTGAAGATGTTAAATGAGTGTTTTATAGAAAGCCAAATGAAAGAATCAATGGTCACCTAGTTTGCAAAATGCTGAGTTGAAATTAAATGTCTCTTATTACCAGTTTTCCCAGAAAATTTAATATGCTACTATACATTGAGCATTAACATTAATTTAAATATATGTAAATTCAGAAAATTTGGTTTTGTACAACCAATTTTGTACAATATTGTACAATATTGTATAACCAATATTAATGTATAAAATGGTTGAACATTTTTTACATTAATACTACATTTTCAAAAAATGAAAAGTGGAAAATGGTTTTATATTATTTCTGCCTGCTTCAATACATGTTCCTCTGTCTCTCTAAAGCTAATCTGACATTGCATTTTCTCTCTCCTCCTCCTAAACTTGTGGCATTCGAAAGCAGTGAACTACTCTGGGAACAGAAATTGTGATAACCATTTTAGAATTTTCTCTAAATATTCCCTAAAAGATCCAATATATATATATTGGAATTGGACAAATCATCTTTTCAAAAACAAAAT
Organism: Piliocolobus tephrosceles; assembly: GCF_002776525.5. Lineage (NCBI taxonomy): Eukaryota > Metazoa > Chordata > Mammalia > Primates > Cercopithecidae > Piliocolobus > Piliocolobus tephrosceles. Next base: position 97,857,737 of record NC_045439.1, on the reverse strand, counting down.
CTAGTGTATCTGTATTCTTCAAAAACTAAAGACATCAATTCTAGGCATTATCTTCAAAGACTAAACACTAAAAAGGAGTTCTAGAGGAGACCTAGAGAAGCATAAGGAACTAAGTCAAGATTTTTATATTTATAAGCAACAATATTGATAATATTGCTTTATATATGTGCACTTTGAATATTACATTCATAACACTAATCTCATTTAATTACCACAATGATTCACTGGCACTTATCTATTATTAGTTCCAATTTTAGAGATTTTGTTTTAAAAAAGAAGAAATCATGAGATTATATGCTCAAGGTTATAATTCTATCAAATGAGTTAATTAAAATTGAAAATAGATTTTACTTTTGGTAAATTTTGTAAGGAAAGTGTTTTACATTCTAGGTGACTTTCAGAGATCAATTTAATAATTCATTAATTCACCCCTCAGCTATATCCAGTCTACCATTCAAATTGACCACGGAAGTTTTGTTCTATTTTCTATTTTTTTAACGTCTCTCTCTTTTTTTTTTACCTTGAAGTTCAATTTAGTTCTTAAAATTAATGGCTTGTTTTTGCTTTGTTTTTCCCCTTCCTTTCCCTGTTTTATAAAATCAATTTGAATGTTTTAATCATGCCTATTTAAAAACCCTTTTATATTGTTCTTTCCTCTTAGTTTTAGAATGCACATTCTCATCTCTTTCTCTGTGACTCTCCCTCGTGGTAGTTGTTTAACTCATGGCTATGAAATTTTCTAATGTAAATATGTCTACCTTCATGTGTTTCTGTAGTATTCTCACATCTCTTGGGTGGGAGGTTAGGGAAAACAGAAAGGAACTCATGGATTTTCAAATCCTAGGCTAGGCTAATTTTTGTACTATTTTATCTGCTTATGGATGATATCTGCTTAGGTATGATAAGAGGATCCTATGAAGATGTTAAATGAGTGTTTTATAGAAAGCCAAATAAAAGAATCAATGGTCAACTAGTTTGCAAAATGCTGAGTTGAAATTAAACAAATGTCTCTTATTGCAAGCATAAATTTGGGAAGTATAAATTTGGATTTCAAAATCACGTATGATGTAACCCTCAACTCTTTGTTGTTTGCAGGTAATTTCTTTTACACAAATAGCTCCTGTAAAATGTTAAATTTCTTTACCTCTTACATATGCCCCTGACTGAGTAGTTTTGTTTTTTGGGTTTTTTTTTAAAGTCATGTTGCAGGTATGGAATAATCTTTTGTAAAGGCCAACTTAGTGCTACCTAGTAATTCCAGCTCCCTTTATGCAGGAGTCTGTGGTTTTTATCCCCCCAAATTAGCAGGAAGTTCATCAGGAGCCTCAGCTTCAGATGTTGCTTATTGCCCCACCTCTCTGTTTCCTTTTGGTTTCTTTCACTATGTACTTGAGAATTTTCCTTTCTTCATTACTGGTTCAGCTGTTTCTGCTTATTGCTTATGTCTGTCTATCTATCTATCTATCTATCTATCTATCTATCTATCTATCTATCTATCTATCATCCATCCATCCGTCTAGCTATTCATTAAGTCAGTTAGTCAATTGTTTATGGTTTAAACTAGGAAAGGAAATTTATTCTTAGCCATATTAAATTGATATCTAACCCCTATGTCTTAAATCACATCACTTCTCAGTATTAATCTTTCCCTTTGCAATCCATAAAATAATTGATATTATGGAAACAGTAATTATAGCTTGTTCATAAAATCTCAGAAGACTGGATTTAGAAAGAAGATTATGAAATCAAAAGAAGCAGTTTAAAAATAAATGAAAAGAAATATTATATTACTACTTTCCACAACAGATAGCAAACCTACAAAAGTGCTTCTCTAAGTGGTATTTTAGATCAGTTAATGATGTGTTAGGCATCTTAGGAGGTAATTCATGTGAAGGACTGTCTTTATTAAATCACAAATATACTTTGAGCAATATTCTGTGCTGAGCAGTGAGGATGCTATGGTTAACATGTAGGTAGGTTTGATGTTGTGAAAAATGCAATGTAGTGAGAGTCAAGAGCATGAAAATCTCAGAGGACAGAGAATACATAGCAGGCCAGAGAAGTCTCAGAACAAATAATTTTTAAGCCAAAATTTGAATAATGAAAAGGAGATGGTGATTTCAGCTTTGGTCATGTTAAGCTTAGTGAAATCCTTTCAAGTGTGGATACCCAGTAGTCAGTTGAATAAACATGTCTGGAGCTTAGGTGGCAGTTCCAGATAGGAGATATTGATTTGGTCCTCTAGATGAATGGCAATTTATTCGTCTATCATGTTTAATTTTAATTCTGTTTAAATGCTATCCATGAATAATGTTTTGAAATCCAAACTGTATTGAAGTCTGCGCAATAAAAAGTGAGATTTCCTTCAACCTCTGTCACCCAAATATCCAAGTACCCTCCCAAAGACAGCCATTGCTATCAGTTTCTAGTGCAACTTTCTAGAGAGTAGCATATCCATGTTCATGTTTCACACATATCATATATTATTCAAACCTTTCTGCATCTTGCATTTTGACTAAGCATTACATTCTGATGATGATTTTATATCAGTGCATATGGAACCTCCTTATCTGTATTTTTTTTTTTTTGGACAATTATTTATTATTCTATGGTGTATATCAATTAGTTCCACAGTTGTAGATATTGTTTCTCATCTTTAATGATATTTTAAAAATGTAAATCTCAGCTATATTTCTTCCTAATTAAAAGTCCTAAGTAGCTTCTCATATGATATTCAGAATAAAATACAAACTTTTCATCCTAGCTCACAAAGCCATTGTTATCTGGTATCTGCCTTCTCCCCTGACTGTGTCCTGTAGTCCTCTTTTGCTAGCTCACAATGATCTAACCAAGTTAGCTTCTTTCTCTTTCCTTGCTATATCAAGATCTGCTTGCTTTACAGGTTTTGCAATTCTATACTCTTCCTGGCATGCTGTTCTCCCCAACTTTTATGTGACCAACTTCTTCAGATTTTATGACTAGTTAATGTAAAGTAGTCACCCAGTCACATTCTATAAATTGTCACCCTATTTGAATTGTCTACATAGGATTGTAAAGTCAAAAATGAACATGGACTGACTAGGAGCCTTGAATGTGGCAGCCATAGGAACAAATCTCTCAGATCTCTGACGGCAGGGAGTTGGAGTGGTGGGTGGGGGGTCCAGCTGGTGTGCTCTAATATCTATGGCTTCATTTATACCAAGCCCACACTTCCCTTGGGCTGCTCCAGACTATGACTGATAGTGGCAGGGATAGTAAGGCAGGCCTATTCTTGGGGGATATGGGGCTCTGTTGATAGGGAACTTTCATTTGAGGACTCTCAAATGGCCTTAAACTTTTCTTAGAATTGTACTACAATCTAGGACACTTCCACTCAACCTTTCTTCCCTCTTTTCTCCTCTTCCTCTTTTCCTTACAAGGGATGAATTCATGGATGTGTGTCCCATGACTCTCTCCTTAATTTCATTCATAGACAGTCCCATAATACATTTTTTATTTGCATGTTTAATATTGTCTTGGCTTCTGCTTCTTGGAGGATCAGGACTAAAACATCAAGAAACATGAACATATCAATATTGATTGAGAAAGTGGATCTCACAAAACAGATAGAATAGGCATGCTCAGAGCAGTAAAAAGAAAAAATCTTGCATCATTAAAGAGACGGAAAAAAGAATACTTCAATAGGTGAGTAGCTATGAAAAGTATACACTGCTGTTGTGAAATAAACACACTTATGACTTCAAGCATCAGGCTTTTCTAAGCATGAGTCATCAGTGATCTTGTTGAAGACATTAACATTGAAAATGTGAGGGTGAAGACTCAAATATAATTGTTTAAGGAGTGAGTGCAAGGCAAAGAAATGGTAGGCAAAAAGTATAGACAATTCTTTTAATACAATTATATAAAGGAGAGGAGAAAAGTAAAGTGGCAACATGAGAAGGAGGAGATGGATATCAAAAGACTTTTGGATGTTTCTGTTTTTGTTTTAGGATAGAAGAGATTGCAGCACGTGAAAAAAAAAAATCTAGTAATGGTTGATAAATCCAAGACAGGAGAAAGGATAACTAAAGGAATAAAATTCTGTAAGTTATTGGAGTTGACAGGATACAGAATACAGATGAATTTATTGGCTCTAGCTCTTCTCTTTGTCAGAGAAATAAAGGAGGAAAAGTAAATGTTGGTATAAGCTTTGAGTTGAGAAGTTAAATTATCTCTTCCAATGGAATATTTTTTTCTCTCTCTCCATGAAATAAAACTCAAAGCTATATTTTGGGTGAGAGGGAGAAGAAAATGGGAGTCTTAAGGAAAGTAGGATGTTTCAAAATCATTTTATAGGAAATGGAAGAGCAAATTGATACATTCCAGCTGTTACTGGGGACCATACATTTATAAATGCCTATCTGTTTAATTATGGAGTTTTATCCAGCAGTATGCAGCTACCTATGTACAAAAGTGAGCACATAAACCAGCTATGTTCATTCAGATATGGGCTTTGGCCAGACTTCTGTGAAGCAAAGGCACTAACACAAAATCTTAGGGAACTGGTAAAAATGCAGAAGTGTCAGACCTTGAACCGTTAGCAAAATAAGAAGCGGGGTGAAGAAACAAAGAGGCTTACGTAATAAAAAGAAGTCAAATAGCTGGAGACCCAATAAATTACTAACACAAAATGGTTTAGAAATAATTGGAAGAACCTGAATGAAAGACGACTGAACAAATTTAAGTGTCTGAATTTAATCATCAAGAGATGGCAGCACTTTAAGGAATTGAGAATGTCTAAGATATGCACATTAGAATTGATAACTGGCAGGATATGGAAAAGAAATACATGGGAGATGAAGAGGTCAAGGAATTGAGACATCAGGGAATTGAATGGGCCACCCAAATGGACATTTAAATAATCCAAGATAATGACATGAGTATAAGGTGAAATAATAAAGTAAGATGAGTCAATATCTTACAGAAATAAAGAGGATTATACTGATGAGGAGGCAAGGTGACCCAACCAAATAATGTGAACCTAGAAGCAAAAAATAAAAATAAAAATGTAACAGAAGTGGAAAAAGATGCCTGTATAGACATAAAACATATAGAAGATGCTTACAAACATTTGAGAGTGGTGACCCAAAGTCTTCAGGCAGAATATGCTCTGCTTCAGATTCTAGAGAGTATTGGATGGCCTGAGCCCTGGTCTTTGCCATATGTCTATGATGACCATGGTTTCAAAATTAACAACTGAAACTTATAATGTGGCAATTATAGATGTACTTATAAAACATTGTGACAGAACATTGAAAGTGGGCCTGGCAAAGAAAATAAGGAGCATATGGTATCCATAATTAGGGTATGGCTTATAGTTCAATGTGACAAAAAATGGGATGTGGAGACAGGGTCTACCAAACATTTGTCTCTCTGCTTCAGTTTTCTCTTCTGAGGCATGATTCTTTTATTGCCTAGCCAAAACTAGAATAGGCACAAAGAAAAGCAAGAAACCCAGTAAAAAATTCTTTAGATTTCTGACTTATGATTTTTTTTAATTAAACTTCCTAGCAAATGAGGAACATGCACTTGAATATAGATGTGTTCCAGTGTTTTTTGTTGTTTTTGTTTTCTTCTGTCATCCATTCAGCAATATCTTTTGCTGCCTACTATGTACCAGGCATTGAATTATATCTGGGAGTCAGTGATGAATACACATGGTTCCTGTTCCCATAGAGCTCACACTAAAAGAAAGACAAATGGTTAAAAAAAAAAAAAAAAAAAAAGTAAAACTATAATACAGTGCAATAATTCCCCAGTAAAGTTGTAAACATTGCCTTAAAATCAAGAAAACAGAATGGTTTATTTTGCCTTAAATTATGATCAAGCATAATAATAGCTACCATTTATTGAGCCTCCTACCCTCTGCCTGGTGCTGTCTGTACACTTCACTTTTATTTCTATGACCTTATTTAATCTTAACATCAGTAGAAGGTGAATATTTTCATTATTATTAGTTATAGTGTATGAATATATTAAGTAGTATAAATGATAAATAATTTATCCAAAGATAAGTCACAAAATTGGAATGTGAACTCACGAGTTATTATTTTAATGCCTCAAATGCATGATGCTTAAGTTTTAGTCTTATGCTAAATCTTTAACCAGACTTGAGATTCAAAATGACATGATTGCTGATATACTTCTGAGAACTTTAAAAACTATCTAGGTATTTGCGATTTTTTGTTGTTCCTCTTTTCTAAATGACAGCATTAGTTCTGAAGTTTTTATCTCCTGAGGCCATGGCAGACATTGCTAATCAATCATGGCACTAGTTTCAAATGAGCAGAATGGGTCCTAGTGCTCTTTCACTTGGTACCCCAGCTAGGCATGATTAATTTATCAACATCAACAGTAAAAATAAACACATTTGCTTGCCATCGCTGTTCTGAAAGGTAAACCGCCCTGGTTAATACAAATTTAGGAGGAAGACACAATATTAAAGCAAGGTAAGAGAGAGGAGGCTCATGAAAAATAGCTAGATGAAGATTTAATACATCATAGGGACTTGTGAGTTAAGTAGGCTCTTGATAAATATATGTTGAATGCAACTGAAGAGAGATCTTTTCCTTTCTTTTGTCCACATTATTTAATTTCTTGAATTTTTGTGATATATCAAGAGGGCTTATAAATAGCCCCTCTACTTTTTTTTTTTTTTTTTTTTTTTTTTGAGAATATGAAGACTTCAACATGACTTGCTCTAGGATGACCACAGGAAGGGGATCTGAATGAGCCATCTTAGAGGCTCCAAGGTGCCTGCTTCAGAACACTGATGGGTGACTACATGCGGGCTGAAGGTAATGAGGTTGGTCAGCTGGAGGGCTTTCACCAGGCCCTTAATCTGTCACCCCCTTGACACCTGCCTTCCCCTGAAAAGTGACAAATGATGCATTGAGTCATGGTGGTAATGTAAACCTCAGTGTGTTCTAGAATCCCACATCTACTGTTCTTATGACAAGCACTTCTTTTATGTACAATTCATTTTTCTCTGGAAAGCTCTGTCTAGACATAGTCTTAGTTTCCACAGATATCCCATATCTTTAATGCACTCTTCCAGGCTTGATAAACAAAGTATAGAGTAGGCAATGGGTTTTTCTGGAGGACTGAGTTAGGATTTGTTTCGAATCTGAACTATGGTTCACTCTGAATATACACCCCTTTTGCATATACCAGGACATAAGGATCTTAACAATCCCCGACTCCACACAATTGGTGTGAATTTGTTTCACTAAGCAAGTAATACTTAAAGATGACATTTCTATATCCTTTCCTCAATTGGTATTAAATGGATGGAATTCCATCAATATATAAAATATTTTCTATTTCTAAATATGTAAAATGGCACCTTCCTGCAGCCCCCTGCTTTCCTTATCACTCTTACCTGGGCTTTTTCTTTCCTTTTCCTTCATAATATTAATAATTTCTGACTTATTATATCTTTATTTGACCTTTTGTTTATTGTTTCTCTTTTCACAAGAGCATGTAATAGAACAACAATTTTGTCCTTTTTGCTACAGTAACCTTGGAACATTGTACTTCCTTATTCATATTTGTTGAAGTCTGAATGAACTGCTAGTACCAAAATAATTCGTTAAAGCAGAAAAGTTTTCATGGTGAAGTGATAAGAATAGTGAATCTGGAGTCTGAGCCTGTTTGAGTTATTTTTCTTCTGGGCATAACACTTTTATGTGTGTGCATGTGTGTGCATGTGCGTGCGTGTGTGTGTGTGTGTGTGTAAGTGACTTGGTCTAAGACTCCGGTTTCATGTCTAAAAGCAAGGAACATAATTCTTGTTCTACCCCGTGTCACAAGATTTCCATGAGGATCATATGTTATGAAAACATCTTGAGAACCCTAAAGTGCTATACAAGCATCAATTATAGTCACACTATAATGTGATCATAAACTCAGGAATAAAGAGCTGGTGGTGTCTGGGTAGCACCACAAATGTGCAGAGCTTCCAGGAGGAAGACAATGAGGCTTCGGTTGCTGAGGAGTCCTTCCGAAGTGTTTTCTTGTCTAGTCTCCTGCTTTTAGCCTCCTCTATCTTTTTGTTCTTCCTTTCCCTCCTCCCTTCTCACTCGTATGCATACTTTAATTTGTTCAAACAACAACATAACACTCTGCTTAAATTAAATTAAATAATTAGCAGTTTATGGCAATTACAAATTTATACTGTTAAGGTGAGTTGGGAGTTGAATTTTTTTTTAAAGTTAATTCAATGAAGATGAAAAACACCTTTCTATTTCGCTGTGCTGAACCAGTCTACTTCTAGTCAAAACTTGAGTTTGGCGTAACTGCAAGTAATCACAATTTTAGGTAGAATCATAGTCTTTCTCATGCAACAGAAATGGTGGATGAGCATATTGATGCCTGGACTCAAAGTCTCTCCAGGATACAACTTTGAATCTACTGGTATTTCTCTGTTGCCAATAGGAAAAAGGATTAGGGCTGTTCTTAATCCACATAGACAAAGGTTGGACTTGGACATTCTGTAGCTGGGGAAAGACTCAGAGCTTTGGAGTCAGAGCTGATGTTGAGTCAAGTTTGGCACTTGTTAGTTATGTATCTTTGAACAAATAAGTAAAGTCTCTAAAAACACAATGATATTCACCTTACTGGAGTGAGAGTTAATGGTCAAACTAAATGTAAATTGGGCATGGATTCTATGCCAAAAGCAATGGTCAGCGTTTAGGGTACTGTGAATAACATCACAGATAAAGGTCCTACCCCCATGAACTCACTGTCTCTAGATTCTCTACCCCACGCCCCCCTGCCGCTTTTTTTTTTTTTTTTTTTCATTTCTGACTTGTGGGCTCCAGCACACAACCTCCAGACACATACTATTTTATTCCCAAGATAATTCAAACTTAATGGGTCATTGTTACTGCCAATAATCCAGTTAATAAACATGAGCAGTTTATTCTATTTCATTTTAATAAGCTTATATAAAGATGGGAGGGTGGAGAATAATCTCAGAGGAACTTTCAGTTGACTAGAGCTTCCTAAAGCAAAGAATGAAATAAGCTGGTGATATATAAATTGATTTTCAATTGTACATCAACAATACATTTAGTCTTCCTATATATTTTACTTTATTTACTAGAGAAAAGCCATGATAAGCCTGTCAAAATCATGATTGAGTTTATGTATATCACTACTTAGTGGAAAAAGTGCAATGAATTTAAAATATTAAGTAATTATACAGATATTACAGTTACTTAATATTACAGAGATGGTGAAAAACCTGAAGCTAAAATTTAACTAACTAGATTGGAGGGTGAAATATTTTGACTAAAATTTACTCTGAACACCTATAAATCATGATATCAGATGAGAACATCACAGAAACATGGCTGAGGCTTGGATGTTCTGAGAGTATTGTTATATATGAATTTACTGACAGGCCTGAGGATGACTGATTCGGAGAAAAAATCATTAAAGGAATATATGAAAATTTTATTTAGATATTAAAGGCTGTTCTGTGGAAGAAGAAGCAAACTTATTCTCAATTGATTCAGAGAAAAGACTAGGATTAATGGTCTAAAATTTCAGGAAAGCAGCTCTTTAAATCAATATAAGGGTGACCTTTTTAATAATTAGAATCATTTAGAATCAAGTTCCGTTCAGCTTCCTTGAGTTTCTCCTCTCCCTCCTTGCTGAATTCAAAGTTTTTCTAAACAGGTTCCTTTTCAACTGTCTCCTGTGCCAAAGTCACTCGTACAAGGTTTCTTTTCCTTTCTATTTCCTCTGCATGGACATTAACGGAGATATTCTATGTAGAGCATAAGCACACCTTAATTGCTTAGTCTCTGTTAAGTGATTTTTATTTGAAGTTAGATTTTCTGCATTTTGAAATAGGCTACAGTCCCTTCACAAAAGCCTGCCTTTTTTTTTTTTTTTTTGTTATACTTTCAGTTCTAGGGTACATGTGCACAATGTACAGGTTTGTTACATATATATACATGTGCCATGTTGGTGTGCTGCACCCATTAACTTGTCATTTACATTAGGTATTTCTCCTAATGCTATTCCTCCCCCATCCCCTCACCCCACGACAGTCCTCGGTGTGTGATGTTCCCCACCAATCAACATAATTTTGAACTCCTCTTGTCTGTGGCTATGTAACTAGCTCAGAAAAAAATAAGTCTGAAAATGTGTCCTCACTTTGCTCACATGACCTTGAGCAGAACATTTCCCCTTTCTAGGTTTCAGTATTCTCATTTTCTAGGTCTCAGTATCCTCATTTTCTACAATTAATCATTTGGACTAGGTGATCCCTAGAGTTTCTCAAAACTCTAATTTTCCATGATTCTATTAGTCAGCTTTCCCCACAGTGGTGTAGGCAAACTTAATTATCCAATGAAACTTTGATAGATTCTGTGTAAATAGTTGTAATTCTTTCTTTGTGTTGTATTCATTCAGGCTCTGCCTAAAACAAATAGTCAGCTATCTAATTTAAAATTGTAAATCATGCTACTATAAAGACACATGCACACATATGTTTATTGAAGCACTATTCACAATAGCAAAGACTTGGAATCAACCCAAATGTCCATCTGTGACAGACTGGATTAAGAAAATGTGGCACATATACACCATGGAATACTATACAGCCATAAAAAAGGATGAGTTCGTGTCCTTTGTAGTTACATGGATGTAACTGGAAACCATCATTCTCAACAAACTATCGCAAGAACAGAAAACCAAACACCGCATGTTCTCACTCATAGGTGGGAATTGAACAATGAGATCACTTGGACACAGGAAGGGGAACATCACACACCAGGGCCTATTGTGGGGATGGGGGAGGGGGGAAGGATAGCATTAGGAGATATACCTAATGTAAATGACGAGTTAATGGGTGCAGCACACCAACATGGCACATGTATACATGTGTAACAAACCTGCACGTTGTGCACATATACCCTAGAACTTAAAGTATAATAAAAACAAAAAAATCGTGTCCTCAGTCTGCTTAGTATTTATGTGTAAGTCTCATTGAGTGACAAAAAAAAGTGGGCAGTAATACTTTATTCACAAATGTGAACTTTGTTCACAATATTGAACTGAAAAACCAATAGGAAAATGTCTTAAATTTAATTTTAAATCTTTTGGCGAGAACTACAACTGGTTCCATGTCTAGGTGAAAATAATAACATTTTTCTCTTTTAAGAAATTGATAATTTTATGTCTTTCCTAGAAATTCAAATATAGATCAAAGAAGAAAAGTTTTGGTGAAAAGTTATCATATGTATTTTAATAAAATATTTACTGGGATATAATTTATATATCATGCAATACACAGATTTAAATATATAATTCAATTTTTTTTGTGTATTCACAAAATTCTGAAACCATCACATTAATCAATTTTAGGACATCTTTATCACCCCAAAAAGAAACCCCACACCCATTTGTAGTGAGTTTTCATCCTCCTCTTCCTCCTACCCCAACTGCCCCAGTCCTAGGCAACCATTAATATACTTTGTTTCTATAGATTTGCCTATTCAAGCATTACATATAAATAGAATCAAGTACTGTGTCATCTTTTTTCACATGTTGGCTTCTTTGTGTGAAATCATTGGCGTGATTGGCTTCTTTCACTTAGTATACATTTTTAAAGGTTCATGAATGTTGCAGTATTTATCAGGATTTTGTTCCTTTTTATGGCTGAAGAGTATTTAATTTCACAGATATACCATATTTTGTTCATCCATTCATGGATTTACGGACCTGTGGGTTGTTTCCATCTTTTGATTATTATAAATAGTGCTGATAGAAACATTTATTTATGAGTTTTTGTGTAGATGTATGTTTTAATTTCTCTTGGGTGAATACCTGGGGGTGGAATTACTGAGTCAAGTGAAAGCTTTATGTTTAAATTTTTGAGGCACTGTCAGGCTCTTCCAGAATGTCTACACAATTTTACATTTCCACCAGCAATTAATGAGGGGTCTAACTTCTCCGCATACTAGCCAACACTGGTTACTATCCATCTCTTTTATTAGAGCCATCCTAGTGGATATGAAGTGGAATCTCATTGTGATTTTGATTTGTATTTCCTTGATGACTGATGATGAACACGTTTTCATGTATTTATTGGTCATTTGCATATTTTCTTTAGATAAATGTTTATGGAGACCTTTTGCTCAGTTTATTTGGGTTGTTTGTCTTTTTAATAATTGATTTGTAGGAGTTCTTTACATATTCTAATGCTAGTTTCTTATCAGATAGATGATTTGATTTGCAAATACTGTTTTCCTGTTCTTGGGTTGTTATTCACTTTCTTAATAGTGTCCTTTGAAGCAAACAGTTTTTTCTTTAAGTTTGAAGAAATCTAATTTATCTATTTTTTTTTCTCTCTTTTTGCTTATGCTTTGGTGTCATGTCTGAGAATCCATTGCCAAATTAAAGGTCCTGAGAACTTAACTTCTATGCTTTCTTCTAACATTTTATAGCTTTAGCTTTTCTATTTAGGTCTTTTATCTATTTTGAGTCAATTTTTGTACACAAAGTGGGGTAAGGATGAAAATTATTATTTTCCATATGCAATCCAGTTGGCTCAGAGCTGTTTATTAAACACGCTATTCGTATTTCATTGAATAGTCTTGGCACCATTGTTGAAAATCAATTGACCTTAGATAATATGTATTTATTTCTGAATTCTTAGTTCTTATTCCATTGATCCATATGTTTATCCTTATGCTAGAACTGTACTGTGTTCATTACTGTCACTTTGTAGTATAGTTTGAAATCAGAAAGTGTGAATCCTCCAATTTTTTTTCTTTGTTAAGATTGTTTTGATTAATGTGAGATCTTGAGTTTCTATATGAATTTGGGGGTCATCTTGTAAATTTCTACATAGAAATGAACTGGAATTCAGATAGAAGTTGTGTACAATATGCAGATTAATTTTGAAATATTACTATTTCAATAATATTAAGTCTTGTGATTCATGAACATGAATGTTTTTCCATTTATTTAGATCTTTTTACTCTTTTTGGTTAATATTTGATTTTGTCAGTGTAATTTTTTTACTTCTTTAATAAATTTATTACTAAGTATTTAGTTTTTCATGCTGTTAAAAATAGGATTATTAATTTTAATTTTAGGATTATTGTGTATCAGCAATTGATTTTGATTTTACTGATTTTATATTCTACCATCTTGTCAAACTCCTATATTAGTTCTAATAGATTTTAGTTGATTCATTGGGTTTTCAAATACTTGTTTATGAAAAAAAGTATATATATAGATAAATAATGAATGTTATGTGCAAGTAGAGATAATGTTACTTTTACCTTTCGAATTTAGATGTCTGGTATTTCATCTTCTTGTTTCATTGCCTGGCTAGAATTTTTACTAAAATGTTAGATAGAAGGGTGAGAGTACATATCTTTTTCTTCTTCCTAATCTTAGAGTGAAAACATTCATTCTTTTACCATTATGCATGATATTATTTATGGATTTTCATAAATATACTTTCTCAGGCTGAGGAAATTCCCTTCTAGTTCATTGAGTGTTTTATTATGAAATGCTGTTGGATTTTGTCAGATTTCTTTTCTGCATCTATAGAGATAATCATATGTTTTAAAAAATATTATATTGCTATTGTGTATTATATTAATTTCTGGATTTTAAGCCAATCTTGCATTCTTGGGATACATGGCACTTCTGCATGCTCTATGTTCTTTTTTTAATGTTGCTGGATTTGAGTTCCTAGTATTTCTTGAGAATTTTTATGTCTATATTAATAATATATATCAGTCTGTAGTTTTCTTATAATGTCTTTGCCTGATTTTAGTATCACTGTAATATCTCAGAAATAGTTGGAAACTGTTTCTCCTCTTCTAATATTTTTTAAAAAGAGTTTGAAGAATTGATATTAATTCTTCTAAAAAATTTAGGTAGAATTCACCTGAGTAACCACCTGAACCAGGGCCTCTGTTTGTGAGCTTTCTTGCTTGCTTTCTCTCTCTTTTCTTTTCTTCTTTCTTTCTTTCTCTCTCTCTTTCTTTCTCTCCCTTCCTTCCTTCCTTCCTTCCTTCCTTCCTTCCTTCCTTCCTTCCTTCCTTCCAT
>NC_045439.1:97835323-97843516 GCF_002776525.5 Piliocolobus tephrosceles | reverse complement strand
TTCTTTCTTTCTTTCTTTCTTTCTTTCTTTCTTTCCTTTCTGTCTCTTTCTTTCCTGCCTTCTTTTTCTCTCTTTCTTTCCTTCCTTCCTTCCTTCCTTCCTTCCTTCCTTCCTTCTTTCTCTCTCTCTCTCTTTTTTTTTTTCCTTCTGGACAGGGTCTTGCTCTGTTACCCAGACTAAAATGAAGGGACATGATCATAGCTCACTGCAGTCTCAAACTCCTGGGCTAAAGAAATTCTCCTGCCTAGCCTTCTGTGTAGCTGAGACTACAGGTGCCCACACCACCACTCATGCCTAATTTTTATTTTTATTTTTGTAATATGGGGTCTTACAATGTTGCCCAGGTTGATCTCAAACTCCTGGCTTCAAGTGATCCTCCTACCTCAGCCTTCCAAAGTGCTGGGATTACAAGTGTGAGCCACCACACTCAGCCTCAGCGTAGTTTTTGATTACACATTCAATCTTTTTACTTTTTATAGGTCTATTCATATTTTCTAATTATTCTTGAAATAATTTGAATAGATTGTAGCTTTCTAGGATTTGGTCTGTTTCATCCAGGTTATCTAATTTGTTGATGTATAATTGTTCATAGTATTGTCTTAAATACCTTTTATTTCTAGAAGGTTGGTAATAATGCCCCCTCTGTTATTTCTGATTTTAGTTATTTGAGTCCTTCTCTTTCTCTCTCTGTAAATCTACTTAAATATTTACCAATTTAGTTGATCTTTTCAGAGAAGAAACTTAGTTTCATTAATCTTATCCACTCTTCTTTAATTCTCTATTTTATTTATATCCACTCTTATTTTTACTGTTTTCTTTCTTATTTTGGCTTTGAGATATAGTTCATTTTTCTTTTTCTAGTATCTTAAGGTAGACGATTGGGTTATTGATTTGAGATCTTCTTTAATATAGGTGTTTATAGCTATAAATTTCCTCCTGAACACTACTTTTGTTGCATCCCATAATTTTTGGTATGTTGCTTTGTGTTTCATTTATCTAAAAATATTTCTCATTTCTTTTGTGATTTATTCTTTTAACCAATGGTTATTTTAGGAGTGTGTTGTTGAATTTTCACATATTTGTGTTTCCCAATTTATTTATGTCATTTCATCTTAAAGAACTTTTTTTTAGTTTTCCTTGTAAAGTTGGTTTGTTAAGGAACAAAGTCTCTCAGTTTTTGTTTATCTGAGAATGTCTTATTTTTACTTGATTTATGAAAGATATCCTCCCAGTAGGTGTATGTTGCTGCATATAAGATTTTTCAGCATTTGTCTGAGGCTGTGTTTATTTTTCTTCATTCTTTTTTTTCTGTGTGTTCTTCAGGTTGTTTAATATCTATAGAGTTATCTTCAAGTTCACTAATTTTTTCCTTCTGGCAATTCAAATATGCCTTTGAGCATCTGTAGTGAATTTTTCTTTTTAGCTATTGTATTTTTAATTCCAGAATTTCCATTTCATTAATATTCTTTATAATACATTGTCATCATACCTTCTTTAACTTCTTAAATCATGGTTTCCTTTAGTTCTTTGAACATATTTATAATGGCTACTTTGAAGCCTTTGTCTGCTATGTCTGACATCTACTTACTCTGCTTTTGTTACTTGCTTATGTTTTCCTGTCATTGGGTCAGAATTTCATGCTTCTTTACCTGTTTATAATTTTTTTTCAGAAACCAGACATTTTATTTACTTTATTTTGATTTTCTGCCCCAATATGATCTGCAAAAAACAAACAAAAAATGGACATTTTGGATAATGTAGAAATTTCAGGTCCTTGCTCCCAATCCCCTTTGGGGCTTGTTATTGTTATTTAGTTATTTATGTGTTTAGTGACTGACTGTATTATTTTTGTGAAGTTTGTTTCCTTTGCAGTGAGTTAAATTACAGATGTTCATATAAAGTTGTATCCAGAATAGATTTTTAGTAAAATTGCAAAAGTAGCGTGCATAGAGCATGCTTCTAACTATGGAGGCAGAAACAAGAACATCTGTGCATAGACTATCTCTGAAAAAAGAGCCAAGAAACTGGTAAAGTAGCTACTTCTGGGAAGGAGAATAAAGAACTGGTGGGCTAATATGAAGAGAAACTCATCTTTCCTTATATTGTTTTTTTAACATATGTTTTGTTTTGCCAGGTATATGTGATTCTTCATAAATATACAAGGGCAGAACAAGAGAAATTTTTTTATTTTCATTAGAATAAGAATCTTAGCAATCTCATAATAAATCATGAATATATAATTTAAATAAACATTAAATGACTTTATTTAGAAATTCTGCTTTGATTAGAGATTAATGGTGAGTGAACATGAATTTATCAAACTTATTTGATAGTTTTCAAAATCAAACCAATCTTTGTCTACTGTTTTATCTAGTCAAGTCATTAATGATATTATAAACCTTAGCAAAGATGTCTGACTTTAGAACTAAATTGTTAACCTAGAGCAAATGCAGATACGTTTTCATTGTTTCCTTCTCTGCCCTGTTGGTAGCCTTCAGGGATGGCTATTAACTTGCCCTTGTGCTCACTTCCACATCACTGGGGTTTCCCCTTACATGGCCACTTCTCCTTGCTAAGTTTCAAGATCTTTTGTAGAGTGCATTTATTTCTCAATAATTGCAGGCAAGCAAGAAAACCGCGAACTCTTTCTCAAACTTTATTGTCTGAGTTCACCTCCCCCGAAAGGACTCTGTGCCTCCTCCCTTTAGAGTTTGGCTCTTCTCTGATCAGGTTCACTACAGCAAGATTAACCTGTCATTAAAAAAGATAATTGTACTTCAGGTTTTTCCTGTTTCTTAAATGAATATTGAACTTAGCTCCAAATCCCCTTGCCAGAAAGCAACTGAAAAGCCCTTGGCAACAGAAAGCTTATTATTTGCAAAAGTGGGACTCCTAATTGGAAAATGTGATGGAATGAAAATAGTGAGTCCCCAGTAATCGCCTTCTAAAATGATAATGTGTTCCACTTAATGAATATTAATGTGTCATTTTCATGAGCCTGGAGAATTTGAACCTGTGAGATAAGAATTTGTTTTACTTCAGAACCAACATGCTCACTCATTCACACTTCTCCCATTCACAGGGACAAGCCTGCCATTCTTGATGGGGCACCTCTAGCAGGCAGCAATTAGCATGTATGCAGACCTCTAATTGGTTGTGAATTTTTTTATGAATTTTTTTTTCTGTTCCTGGGAGTAATTATGCATGCTTTTATACTCTTTATTCTGTTCTGTTAAATTCCTAACAGCAAATGACCATGTATTTTACCTCTTCTTTAATTTCACTGCTTATAGGGAATGTGCAATGTGTGCAACTTAACCATAATTTAGAAGGACTGATTGTGTTATTAAGAAACACAAAGAATCTATATATCCAAATTTGCGTTGTGCATACCAATATTTTTACCTGAGGCTCCACACTCATTGCAGTAATGTAGTTATTACTTAAAACATACCTAGAACTTTTCTTTGAGATCAGGTCAAGTTTCCCAGGATAAAGGGAAGTGAAAGCCTGTACTATGATTAGCTTGGTAGTGCCAAATGTGATTCACTTAAGACACAGTTTTTGCATAGTAATCAGAACTAGACCTCACAAGGGCCCTGGCATAATTAAAGCCCATCCTTGAGATAATTCCACTTTGCAAAACTTGGGGCTTTTTGAAAGAAATTTTACTTACAGTGGAAGACTTGTACACAGAATTCATTTTTAAATCGAGCATATGTAAATGAATACTTCTTAGATATAAAAATATGTGCCAATAAATAAATAAATAAATTTGTAGCAGAGAAAAATTAGATTTTGCCCTGACATTTTTTAAGGAGAATGGAATTGGATAGTGTGGGAATCCTTTGTTTTGTTTTGAGCTCAAAGCCAACCTTTGCGTAATGACTTACTCTCTTCAGAGCTGAAATGTTGTGTCTGTGAAAGTAATGAGAAGCACAGTGGAGACAAGTTTCTGAAGGATGGAAGAGGCTGGAGGCTCTCTGGTGGGAGAAGGTTCCCAGACACATAAGAGACCCAGCAACAGGTAAGAGAATAAGTTGGTAAAGAAGAGACACATTGGAAGGGTAATTTATTTAAATGTAAAATGCTATCTGTTAGGTATTATAAAAAAATCTATCCTATATCCCTTATGAAATCCTCAGTGAAAACTCAGTTTCATTTTGTTTAATGAGGATAAGTGCTAAGGGCTTTTCTGAGGGTTGGATGTGATGACCACAAGGGCTACTTCCCAGGAGAAAGTTATGTTGCATTTCTGTGCTGGGCCCAAGGTATTGATCACCAGATGGGGGTTGTATACCTTCAGTTCTCCCTTCAATTTCCGGCAATCTCCCCTGAAGCCCCTCACAGCCTGTCATCAGCCAAGTGAATTACTTCCTTCCCTATCAGTGCTGACACATTAACTTTGGAGAAATCTCAGTGCAGGAATCTCTAGCCAAATCTTAAGAAACACCACGGCTGGCAAAACTGCAACTGATAAAATAAATTTCATAGCAAATATAGGATTGGGGGAAAACAATGAAAGTGGCATTGAATGTATGAATGTCAAAAATAAAAATTGGCATTGAATACATGAGTGTCAAAAATAAATAAAAATTATACAAAACCTCCATTCCCTCAAAGCAAATTTCTCATCTTTCTGAATCTGCTCAGGTAAGTAAATGTGTACCTGCATCACAGTGTTTAGCTGTTCAGGTGATGTTGCTGCTGGACATTAAGAAGTTCACATATCTGAAATTAAATATCTTTATAACTTGAATTGCC
Source organism: Piliocolobus tephrosceles (assembly GCF_002776525.5). Classification (NCBI taxonomy): domain Eukaryota; kingdom Metazoa; phylum Chordata; class Mammalia; order Primates; family Cercopithecidae; genus Piliocolobus; species Piliocolobus tephrosceles. The sequence goes on along the minus strand of NC_045439.1, from coordinate 97,838,752 downwards.
TTGTTTCATTCTTTCTTTGGATTGAGCAGTGGCATGGGTTAGTGTTTAAGTGCCCAGATACCTAAGTTTTAAGACAGTTTGAAGCACAGCTCTGCAATGTATGATTCCCATGATCCAAGAAGGATGAAATAACCTCTCCTTACATCATCTGTAAATGCAGATTAAAATCATCCTAACCTGACAGAGGACCCAATGAATCAATGTAAGTAAAGAGTTTAGTCCAGTTGCTGGGACAGGGGAAGCAAAGTGTGTTTACTCTCTTCTTGCTTCATTTTCAGAGGATAGACAGGGTGTTAGTGCTGCCACTGGCCTGTCACAAGTCATCTCACTGGTCAACAGTTATTTTGGGGGCCTGATGTCCTTCCACTCACAAAGAGCATGGTGTGTAAAGAATCTCTTTTGGTGTGACTCCAGGACTGGTCCAGTGGCTTTTAACACACAAAACCCTCCTCTTTAGTGAGGAAGGAATCAGCCCAAGACTGAGGATTAGCAAATTGTGAGTTTTGATACTGATGTGTAACTCATTCTTAATTACTCATCCACATACGTTATAGTGCCGTCTCTGGAAACTGACAACCCCTGAGATTCCGATAGGAAAGATTTCTAGTGCCAGGAAGAGTAATAGCCCTAAATTAACATGACCTAAGGACACGAGCAATTTCATAATGTCAATGATGATAACCTGTAAAATTATGGTTTTTATTTTCTTCTACTTTTACTGTAATAAATAACAATCTGGTAAAGAAGAGTAAAGAAGACACATACAAGGCTGCCAATATTTTAAACATTTTTAGGAGGAGAAATTTAAAAGAAGAAAGGAAATGAGATAAAACACATACATTGCATGGAAATGATAGAAAAATTTATTTAGAAAATAATCTTTTTTTTTTACATTTTAGCATTTAAAAAGTTTTTTATACATATGCCCACAGACATAGTTTTTACAAAAACATAAATCCTGAACTTAGCATGCATACCATTTTTAGTACAGTCTTTTATTCTCTTTTTCATGTATCTTCTTTCTGCACCTCAGCCAATAAGATTCCCTGCTTCACATACTCTCTCAATGCTTGTTAAAAGCATTCTGGAAATATTTTTATATATTTCTCCATGATTATAATGTCATGATTTGATACATATATAGATTTTTTTGGCCTTCACTCTTTTAAAAAATTATTTTATATTTCCTTTTTTGAATCTTTTGTTCCTCAAATAATAAAATAAAATAAAATCTTAGTTAATTGGACTAACATTAATTTATTATTATTTTTTTGAATGCTGCATGGTGTGAATGTACAGTAATCAACTATTCCTCTATACAAAACCGTTCATTTGGTTTACAGGATTTCCCATTTTTATCCTTTTCCTAGATTATGCCCCCAAATGGTTATACCTTAGTTTATATCTGTTGCTTTAAAGGAATACCTGAGGAAGGCCCGGTAATTTGTTTTGAAAAAGATTTATTTGGCTTATGGTCCTGCAGGTTGTGCAGGAAGCATGGCACCAGCATCTGCTTTGGGTGAGGGCCTCCAGCTGCTTCTACTCATGGTGGAAGGCAAAAGAAAAGTGGCTGTGCAGAGATCATATGGTGAGAGAGGAAGCAGGAAAGGAGAGGTGCCAGGTGCTTTTTAACAACCAGCTCTTATGGGAGCTAATAGAGTGAGAACTCACTCGCCATCCCCCACCCTAAGGGAGGGCATTAATCTATTCATAAGGGATTTGCCCCCCATGACCCCAAAACCTCCCATTAATTCCCATCTCCAATATTGGGGATCAAATTTCAACATAAGATTTGGAGGGATAAATAAACCAAATTATAACGGTTTATTTCTTGATTTTGTTTTTGTCTATCCTTGTAAAATAAGCTAGTAGCTTACATTTATATTTTTCTGGCTACCAATGAGCTTTCATGTATTTTCATAAGTTTATTGGCTTTTGGGGTTTTGCTCTTTGGTAAAATTTTAAAGAATATTCATAAGTTGTTTTACTCATTTGTGCCAGTTAAAGAAGAGTCTTGACTTTTCCCTCGAATCTCATAGTTACCTGTTTATGATATGATTGTCACTCAGAATAATCAATTTTTAGATAGTTGCTCTGGTATGAATGTTTGTGTACCTCAAAAGTACATATTTTGAAATCTAATCCCCAGTATGTAGGTATTAAGAAATGGAAACTTTGGGAGGTGGCTAGATCATGAGGGTGGAGCCTTTGTGAACAGGACTAGTGCCCTTATGAAAGAAGCCTGAGGGAGTTCAACTCACCCCTTTCTATTATGTGAGGATGCAGCAAGAAGATGTTGTCTATGAAGTAAGAGCCCTCACCAGACACTTAATTTGATGACAACTTGATCTTGAACTTTTTAGCCTCTGGAACTGTGAGCAATAAATTTCTGTTATTTAAAAATTATCCGGTCTGAGGAATTTTGGTATAGCAGCCCAAATGGACTAAGACAATAGTAAAATGTATCTATGTTTTATTTTATAGCCTTGGATTTTCTATTCTGGATTAGAACATTTTTCTGCCCTTGGCTTGTACATATTGTCTTTAGGATAATCTCTTAATGTTTTATTGCTTCATTATTTTACATGTAAATCTTTAGTCTACTTGGGAAATAATTTCATATATTGTAGAAAATCAATGTCCAATTTAATTATTTTCCAGATGGGTAGCCAGTGCCCCAACACCATATATTGAAAAGTATATGGTTATTTTACATGTAAATCTTTAGTCTACTTGGGAAATAATTTCATATATTGTAGAAAATCAATGTCCAATTTAATTATTTTCCAGATGGGTAGCCAGTGCCCCAACACCATATATTGAAAAGTATATGGCGGATCCCTTGAGGTCAGGAATTTGAGACCAGCCTATCATGGTGAAATCCCATCTCTATAAAAAAAATACAAAAATTAGCCAGGTGTGGTGGTGGGCACCTGTAATCTCAGATACTCAGGAGGCTGAGGCAGGAGAATTGCTTGACCCTGGGAGGTGGAGGTTGCAGTGATCGGAAATTGCACCACTGCACTCCAGCCTGGGCAGCAGAGTGAGACTCCATATCAACAACAACAACAACAACAACAACAGCAACAACAACAACAAAAAGTGTATTCTCTTCCAGCTGAACTGAAATACCAAACAAATTTTTATATGTATCCGTATGTATTTGTGGATTTTCTATTCAGTTCTCTTAATCTCATTGTCTCTTCTGGCTAATAACATACTGGCTCAATTACAAAAGTCTTAGAATAGTTTGAATCCTGGCATGGCCAATGTCTTGCCATTCTTTCCTTCTATTTATTAAATACTGTTTGGCTATTATCTAGAAGTTATTTCTTCTTATGTAAACTTTAAATGCCACTTTGTGTAATCATAAAAAGCACTCTCTTGGGCTTTCACCAAAATGTTATTATATTTATTAACTTAGAAAGA